>NC_084623.1:28150382-28450382 GCF_033978795.1 Nerophis ophidion | reverse complement strand
GTGCGTTCCAGAGTCAGGAAGTAGTCTTTGTCATTACGGTATCTATGGATGTTCTTATTTATCATGGTATTGTATTCTTAGGGCATTCAATCCATCGCAACTGGACTGTTAAATGTGTCTTTTTTTACTTTGCCTCTCATCCCAGCAGGCTTTATCAAATAATCTTCAAAGACTTGGATTGGTCATATCTAATCTGGATGCTAATGCCAAAACTATACTACTGCCAAACAATTGTATTTATTTATTTATTCTAACAGCGTGATCGTCCTATTACAGTATTGTTTGTTTGGTTAAGATTGTATTATAAAAGCATAGATTTTATGGACAGGGACCTACTGTTAAAATATACATCAACATATAATATACAATATACAGTACAATACAATTTCAAAAACAATATATATATATATATATGATTGAAAAGTTGCATCTTGAATATTTGCGATAATCATATAATACATCCAAGGGTCAGGAGCGAAATATGTGACCGATCTGAACTGTCAGCCATGTGTGGTGTGCTAAATATATTGAACAAAACTAAGCAATACATTGTGCTAAAATATTTTTATAATATGTTTAAAGGGGAACATTATGGGCTTCACGGTGGCAGAGGGGTTAGTGCATCTGCCTCACAATACGAAGGTCCTGCAGTCCTGGGTTCAAATCCAGGCTCGGGATCTTTCTGTGTGGAGTTTGCATGTTCTCCCCGTGAATGCGTGGGTTCCCTCCGGGTACTCCGGCTTCCTCCCACTTCCAAAGACATGCACCTGGGGATAGGTTGATTGGCAACACTAAATTGGCCCTAGTGTGTGAATGTGGGTGTGAATGTTGTCTGTCTATCTGTGTTGGCCCTGTGATGAGATGGCGACTTGTCCAGGGTGTACCCCGCCTTCCACCCGATTGTAGCTGAGATAGGCGCCAGCGCCCCCTGCGACCCCGAAAGGGAATAAGCGGTAGAAAATGGATGGATGGATGGAGGGGAACATTATCACCAGACCTATGTGAGCGTCAATATATACCTTGATGTTGCAGAAAAAAGACCATGTATTTTTTTAACCGATTTCCGAACTCTAAATGGGCGAATTTTGGCGAATTAAACGCCTTTCTATTTATCGTTCTCAGAGCGATGACGTCAGAACGTGACGTCACCTAGGTAATAAAGCCGCCATTTTCTCAAACACATTACAAACACCGTGTCTCAGCTTTGTTATTTTCCATTTTTTCGACTATTTTCTGGAACCTTGGAGACATCATGCCTCGTCGGTGTGTTGTCGGAGGGTGTAACAACACTAAAAGGGAGGGATTCAAGTTGCACCACTGGCCCAAAGATACGAAAGTGGCAAGAAATTGGACGAAATTTGTTCAAAATATGAGGGTGTGGGGAAATCCGGCGAAATGGTCAGTCGTTTGTTCCGCACACTTTACTGACGAAAGCTATGCTACTACAGAGATGGCAAGATTGTGTGGATATCCTGCGACACTCAAAGCAGATGCATTTCCAACGGTAAAGTCAAAGAAATCTGCCGCCAGACCCCCATCGAATGTGCCGGAGTGTCTGCACATTTTACCGGCAGTGCTAAGGCAGACATGGCACATAGATGTTATGGATAACCTGCAGATGCACTTCCAACGATAAAGTCAACTAAATCACAAAGGTGAGTTTTGTTGATGTTGTTGACTTATGTGCTAATCAGACATATTTGGTCGCGGCATGACTGCCAGCTAATCGATGTTAACATGCTATTTAGGCTAGCTGTATGTACATTTGAAACTATATTTACATCCAGCATTTCCCACTACCTTCATTTAATGCCAAACAAACACTTACCAATCGATGGATTTAAGTTGATCCAGTGTCACAAGATGCGAAACTTCCTATCGTTGGTCTGCACATTTTACCGGCGATGCTAAGGCAAACATGGCCGAATAGCGTCAAAAGCTATTTGCTCATTAGCTTCAGTTTCTTCTTCAATTTCATTTTCGCTATCTGCCTCCATACTCCAACCATTCGTTTCAATACATGCGTAATCTGTTGAATCGCTTAAGCCGCTGAAATCCGAGTCTGAATCCAAGCTAATGTCGCTATATTTTGCTGTGCTATTCGTATTGGCATCACTGGATGACATCACAGGAAAATGGACGATGGCTTCACAGATAGCGAAAATCAGGCACTTTAAAGCTTTTTAAGGGATATTCCGGGATGGGTAAAATTTTGAAAAAAAATTCTAAAAATAAAATAAGCCACTGGGAACTGATTTTTATTGGTTTTAACCCTTCTGAAATTGTGATAATGTTCCCCTTTAAAGAATTTGATTCTATCGATCATTCCAGATCACTGGGCCGTCTACCGGCTATACTAAAGCTTGTACCCTTCGGATGACTATTTTCCGCTCTTAATAAATATTTACTTCCAGTTTTATGTCTATGAGAAGGAGTGGTCACTGGAATGAGCTGGCAGAGTCTAAAATGTAATCTATGTACCATACATAAGACAAGTATTGCGGTCTCTGTTACACTCAGTAAGGTTCAGAAGATTGCACCCATAAAAAAAAAGATCTGAGAGAGCGTTAAAAGTTTGCTCATGATATAATTGGTATGACAATAAACTATTTATTAGGTAGACTCCTGAAAGGATAGTTTCACTCTATTGTGGTTTAAAAAACAACTGTTAGGGTGCAAAGGAGCGATCCCTCCGTCAACGCCAACAGCAGTCATTAAAATATAATTCCCCCTCATCAGCCCCGGCATCCTGGGTGGGTCTGGGTGGACCGTGACAACCCTGTTATGAAATCTATATATTTTCTTTGGGTTTTGTTTTTTTACATGAGAGCAGGTAAAAATAGGACGATATTTAATCAAAACAAAGGCATGTTGACTATGCGTACCCCTGGGTGTACTTGAAGGTATGCCAAGGGGTACGTGAGATTTTTTTTAAGTATTCTAAAAATAGCAACATTTCTTAAATCCTTTATAAATATATTTATTGAATAATACTTGAACAAAATATGAATGTAAGTTAATAAACTGTGAAAAGAAATGCAACAATGCAATATTTAGTGTTGACAGCTAGATTTTTTTGTGGACATGTTCCATAAATATTGATGTTAAAGATTTCTTTTTTTGTGAAGAAATGTTTATAATTAAGTTCATGAATCCAGATGGATCTCTATTACAATCCCCAAAGAGGGCACTTTAAGTTGATGATTACTTCTATGTGTAGAAATCTTTATTTATAATTGAAATCACTTGTTTATTTTTCAACAAGTTTTTAGTTATTTTTATATCTTTTTTCCAAATAGTTCAAGTAAGACCACTACAAATGAGCAATATTTTGCACTGTTATACAATTTAATAAATCAGAAACTGATGACATAGTGCTGTATTTTACTTCTTCATCTATTTTTTTCAACCAAAAATGCTTTGCTCTGATTAAGGGGTACTTGAATTAAAAAAATGTTCACAGGGGGTACATCACTGAAAAAAGGATGAGAGCCACTGGACTAAGATAATAACACAATTAACTGACAATTTATATAAGTATAAAAAAAGAGCCGAAAATGTTTCAACAAAATCTGACCATATTTAAATTTGTCTTGTCGATGTGTGAGACAAGTTCGGAGTGTATTCAATCATTCTCTATAACGGTGTATAATGGAAGCCAATCAAATGCTTTTCCTTTATGATTAGGAAGTCAGTCAAAAACAAAAACAAAATGTTGGTTCCCAAAAAGTGATTCAACATAATAGTTTGATATTGACAAATCTGTGCATAAATTATTAAATTACCCTTATTCCTTTCGAGGGGATTTTGCCTTTCATCACAGTCATTATTAAAGACATGACGACAGATTGATTTTTTTTTTTAATGAATTCTAGATAATAAATAAACGTAAATAAAATTCTGCTTACAGTGGAGCCATTGGGAGCTCTATTTTGCCCATAAAATCCAATAAATAATGCCAGGAGTACTCCATTTACATTTTGTGACTTGAATATTAAACAAGTATTAGTGATATTGTTAACATAAGCGCTAAAGAAGATGAACTATTTATATCGGCGCCATTGTCAGAAGCTTGTGTGTCTGTGTTTACATTATCGAGTGGTCTGCTGCTTCCTCGCTTCCCTGCTCTATGTACGTTTATTCTAGATCATAAATCCTGCATCTCACCTGCACAGAAGATGTCTGATTTGGTATTTTGACAAATTGGGACAATAGTACTGCCATTAAGTTCCTGGAACCGGCTACAAATACATACCCGCACTATGTTTCGTTGCGAGAATTATGAAACATTTGTTATTTATATGGGAATATAGGAAAAAACAGAAATTTAAATATTAATTATTTAGAATGCATCAAAATGAAACACTGTACATCCGTCGTCTTTTATAATGAATTTGAACGAAAGGTAATATCCCCTGTAAGCTTTCTACTCACATAGGACCGCTGGAAGCCAGTTGCTTGAGTTAACAGAAGTTTTAATCCACCAATTTGCATTACAGATACGTAACAACTTTTCAGTCGCTCAGTTTTCTCTTGCACAGTTCTCTTGACTTCTCCGTTTCTCCAGTCTGAACTGATCTCCTGCACCGACAACAGGTAATTAGTCCAACACTAACCACCTGCGCCAACTAATCATCTGACAGCTGTGTCTCTCAGCCAGCATATGCCACGCCCCCGTAGGAGGGTGCGCTGTCTCCAGTCGCCCAGACGGCATCGCTGACTTCCACTCCAACAGTGCGCTAATCACACTCCTCCACATCCCCCAAAAAGTGCAGTTCCTCATTAAAGAGAGTTTGTTTTTGATGATAAAGTACATACTGTACTGTTGACATGTTGAAGTAGACTTTAAATAGCTGAAATCTATCCAACAATTTATGGTTGCCAAAGTGATTCAAAGTAATATTGACACATCTTATATGTGCATCTCTTGAGGTTAGTCTAGTGATTGATGCACGGATGAGATAGATAACCTAGCATCTTTATGGATTACTTCAGGAGAGTTCCCTCAGGAAAAACGTGTCAATATCAAAATTTTACTTTGAAACCCTTTTTGGCATGCAAGAATACAGTGATTTAATGAATACATTCAAACACTTGATTAATATTTATTATGTGCATGAACAAATAACAGTTAATATTGTATGTAGCTTTTAAACAAGAAAGAGGTTTTAGCAGCTCAACATCGGATCAGTAACAGTCCTTTAAAATCTCAATACCATAGACACGGCCCAGCAGTGCAGCGTTAGCAATCAATCTTTGGCAAGGGACCCCCAAGACAGAAAAACCATGCCCCCCTTAAATGTTTTTCTGTAGACAGGCCTGCCCTTTGTTTACACTGAGGCATTATGTGGCAAAAGGATTGCCGTGAAACAACCACTACAAACACAAAATCACTCATTAGACTGGAATCACCCACTTTAGCATTCCATTCAGTTTTGAAAATGACACAAAGGGGCAAAATGAAACCAGAAAGTTCCTGTCTACTGTTATTATTTGTTAGAGCAGTGGTTCTCAAATGGGGGTACGCGTACCCCTGGGGGTACTTGAAGGTATGCCAAGGGGTACGTGAGATTTTTAAAAAATAATCTAAAAATAGCAACAATTCAAAAATCATTTATAAATATATTTATTTAATAATACTTCAACAAAATATGAATGTAAGTTCATATTATCTGTGGGGAAAAAATCAGTGTTGACAGCTAGATTTTTTGTGGACATGTTCCATAAATATTGATGTTAAAAATTTATTTTTTTATGAAGAAATGTTTAGTATTAAGTTCATGAATCCAGGTCGATCTCTATTACAATCCCCAAAGAGAACACTTTAAGTTGATGATTACTTCTATGTGTAGAAATCTTTTTTTATTTTTTATCACTCAAAAAAGGTTGAGAACCACTGCTCTAACACAGTGGTTCTCAACCTTTTTTCAGTGATGTACCCCCTGTGAACATCTTTTTAATTCAAGTACCCCCTAATCAGAGCAAAGCATTTTTGGTTGAAAAAAGATATGAAGTAAAATAACAGCACTATGTCATCAGTTTCTGATTTATTAAATTGAATAACAGTGCAAAAATTTTGCTCATTTGTAGTGGTCTTTCTTTAACTATTTGGAAAAAAAGATGTAAAAATAACTTAAACCTTGTTGAAAAATAAACAAGTGATTCCATTATAAATAAAGATTTCTACACATAGGAGAAATCATCAACTTAAACTGCCCTATTTGGGGATTGTAATAGAGATCCATCTGGATTCATCAACTTCATTCTAAACATTTCTTCACAAAAAAATAACTCTTTAACATCAATATTTATGGAACATGTCCACAAAAAATCTAGCTGTCAACACTGAATATTGCATTGTTACATTTCTTTTCACACTTTATGAACTTACATTCACATTTTGTTGAAATATTATTGAATAAATACATTTATAAAGGATTGTTTAATTGTTGCTATTTTTTGGAATATTTAAAAAAATCTAACGTACCCCTTGGCATACCTTCAAGTACCCGCAGGGGTACGCGTACCCCCATTTGAGAACCACTGTGTTAGAGGATAAATTGTTGAGTCCTTTAGTATTGGTTGATAGGACAGTTTTGCATGTGGGAGATAAGTGATGTCACAGACCACCACCTCTGTTCAGGGATAATTTTTTTAACCTTGATGTTGATGGCTCCTTTTTCATCCTCATCCACTCCGTTCATTGTTCCTTCTAGAACTGGATGCCCATCCATCCATCCATTTTCTACTGCTTATTCCCTTTTGTGGTCGCGGGGGGCGCTGGCGCCTATCTCAGCTACAATGACGCGTAAGGCGGGTTACACCATGGACAAGTCGCCACCTCATCGCAGGGTCAACACAGATAGACAGACAACATTCACACTCACATTCACACACTAGGGCCAATTTAGTGTTGCCAATAAACCTATCCCCAGGTGCATGTCTTTTTAAGTGGGAGGAAGCCTGAGTACCCGGAGGGAACCCCCGCATTCACAGGGACAACATGCAAACTCCACACAGAAAGATCCCGAGCCTGGGGATGAACCCAGGACTGCAGGACCTTCGTATTGTGAGGCGGACGCACTAACCTCTCTGCCACCGTGAAGCCCTGGATGCACTTTTCACAAATGACCAGCTGGATTAACCACAGGTTTTGAGGGCCTCCCTCAAGTGCTTGTGTCATTTCTTTTAGGCTTGTGAGCTGGTGGGAACGTTATCAGCTTGGGCTTTGATAACATCCAGTTTGTTTGTCCCACAGGTGTGCATGGTTTGTGATTAGGGAAAAGAGCTGTTTTTGTTGGGGCACTACATTACTTTGGTAAATAATTGATCAAGAACCGTACTTTCCCGAATATAAGCTGTTACTTTTCCCCAAGCTTTAAACCCTTCGGCTTATACAATGATGTAGCTTGGGTTTCTTTGCTAACTGTGCTGTCAGGTTTGCGCGTGTTTTACTACATGTAAATCTTTAGTAAATTAGGCCTCGAAGCCTTGAACATTTCCTTTAGAAAACAATAACCAATTGATGACATAAATGAGATTGTATTATTAGTAGACATAAATTATACAGTTGAAAAAAAAATTTGATTAAAAGAAAACAAGATGAATTGGAGGGTCTTTATAATGAATCAAAAGTAGCCTCGCCAGTTCCAGGTCCTAAATAGCTGTCAATATCTCGTAACTTATCCGATTACAAACCCTGGTTCCATTTGAGTTGGGAAATTGTGTTAGATGTAAATATAAACAGAATGCAATGAATTGCAAATCATTTCACCCCATATTTAGTTGAATATGCTACAAAGGCAACATATTTGATGTTCAAACTGATAAAAAAAAATTTTTTTTGCAAATAATCATTAACTTTAGAATTTGATGCCAGCAACACGCGACAAAGAAGTTGGGAAAAGTGGCAATAAAGACTGATAAAGTTGAGGAATGCTCATCAAACACTTATATGGAAAATCCCACAGGTGTGCAGGCTAATTGGGAACAGTTGGGTGCCATTATTGGGTATAAAAGCAGCTTCCATGAAATGCTAAGTTATTCACAAACAAGGATGGGGTGAGGGTCACCACTTTGTTAGCAAATTGTCGAACAGTTTTAGAACAACATTTCTTAACGAGCTATTGCAAGAAAATTAGGGATTTTACCATCTACGGTCCGTAAAATCATCAAAAAGTTCAGAGAAGCTGGAGAAGTCACTGCACGTAAGCAATGATATTACAGACTTTTGATCCCTCAGGCGGTACTGCATCAAAAACCGACATCAGTGTGTAAAGGATATTACCACATGGGCTCAGGAACACTTCATAAAACCACTGTTAGTAACTACAGTTGGTCGCTACATCTGTAAGTGCAAGTTAAAACTCTACTATGCAAAGCCAAACCCATTTATCAACAATATCCTGAAACTGGGCCCGAGTTCACCTAAGATGGACTGATGCAAAGGGGGAATGTGTTTTGTGGTCTGGAGAGTCCACATTTTAAATCATATTTGGAAACAGAGGATGTGGTGTCCTCCAGAACAAAGAGGAAAATAACCATTCGGATTGTTATAGGCGCAAAGTTAAAAATCCAGCATCTGTGATGGTATGGGGGTGTATTAGTGCCCAAGGCATGGGTAACTTACACATCTGTGAAGGCACCATTAATTCTGAAAGGTCCGTACAGGTTTTGGAGCAACATACAGTATGTTGTCATCCAAGCAACGTTATCATGGACGCCCCTGCTTATTTCAGCAAGAGAAGTGTTCCAACAGCGTGGCTTTGTAAAAAAAGAGTGCGGGTACTTTCGTGGGCTGCCTGCAGTCCAGACCTGTGCCCCATCGAAAATGTGTGGCCCATTATGAAGCGTAAAATACGACAGTGGAGACCCCGGACTGTTGAACGACTGAAGCTCTACATAGAATAAGAATGGTAAAGATTTCCACTTTCAAAGCTTTAACAATTAGTTTCCTCAGTTCCCAAATGTGTATTGAGTGTTGTTAAAAGAAAATGTGATGTAACACAGTGGTGAACACGCCCTTTCCCAACTACTTTGGCACGTGTTGCAGCCATGAAATTCTAAGTGAATTATTATTGGCAAAAAAAAAATGGGCAAGATAGTGGAGCTCCCATTGGGTTGGAAGAACAACAAATCAATGATTGAAGTGATAAACTTGCCACCTGTATGTTGACAAGAACATACAGCCATGGAAGAACATTCAAGCTATTTATTAAGCAGAAGTAACACAAACCATTGAAACATTTAAAAGAGCTTCCGTCAGAGCTGACAAACTGCTGCTTATAAGCTAACAAAACAGCTCAAGCTAAAACGCCTGCATAGACTCGCTGACGTTACACGTCACTCGGCAACAGACACACACTGAAAATTATCTTAACTGTATTATGCCAGATATTTGAAGTTTTTGTTTAAGTCTTTCATTACTTTACCTAGCAATTAATTACAGGAATAAAGAGTAATTAAATCATTTTCAGAACACAGCCTGTCACACAACATCATAAAGCAGTTGGCAGGTAAGTGTTCCTGGCTAAAATCTTTGCGTGTATGTCTTTATTATGTACAAAAAGACTATTGTTTAAGGTCAATACTTTTCATGTTGCTGCTGACGTTTAAACATGTCCTCCTAAACCGTGGCACTTTATTACATATTTTGTTCTTTTGTGTTTTTGTTAGCTGAATAATTGAGCATAGCTAAATGTTTTTTCAAAGAAGATTGGAGATTTTAATTTTTTTTTGTTTTCTTATATTAATTTGAAAGTGTGGCAAGGGGCGTGGTCCACGCATTCCCTGCGGGCGGGGTGTGTGCAGCGATTGGCCATGAAGCAGCTGACAGGTGAGTGGATAATCTCAGTTTGAACGAGTTATCTGATCACCTGTTCCTTTATTAGCAACAGGGGAGTCCTTGAGAGAGGAGGAGAACGCGGAAGACACGCGAAGGAGGACGAGCGGCTGAAAAGCCGACTGAATGAACGAACCAAAAAGGGACATTGTTGATTGAAAGTACGGGCTGAAAGAGCCATCAGTATATTTGTGTGTATGAAGATTAAAACCATTGTAAATGCCAACTGGAGTGTGTTGCCCATTCCTGCTCCAGAAAAACCCAAGCATGAGCATTGCTACAGTGGCACTCAACGTAAGCAGATCACGGAAGGATGTCGGCACCAAGCCTTGGCCGAAGTGTTAGCGGCAAGCCGTCAGCAGACCCAGGTACTACAGGCGTGGATGAACCGAGTGGAGACAGCGGGTGGGTCATCTTTCATGGAGCGCATGGTGGAGGGGGAAGACCCACAAACCTTCCTGGAGGTTTTCGAGGCCACGGCGACGTCGTGTAAGTGGCCGGAGGAGGAGTGGGGTGCGAGGCTGCTGCCACTTCTGGTGGGGGAGGCGCAGCGGGCAACGTTGGGTCTCCCGCCTTTGGCTCGCACCGGCTGAGGGATGCGGCGACCCGGTGGCTCCAACCCAACGGGCAGGACCCCAAAGTGTTGGAGTCAATAGTACTGGAGCAGTTCAGGCATCCCGGCGAAAACTTCCGAGTGGGTGCAGTACCACAGTCCACCGGACGTGAAGACAGCAGTGAGACTGGCGGAGGAGCACCTAGCGGTGCACCGGGTGGCAACAATGGCAACAGCCGAGAGAACCGCCCCGGCACCTCGACGACGACTTGCCTCGCTATAAACACTATGCTTGAGTTGGGCGTAATAGAAGAATCCCACAGCGCGTTGTGCAGTCCCATTGTTTTTGTCGGGAAGAAGGATGGAACTGTGCGGTTCTGTGTGGATTACCGCAGGATGAAGGAAATTTCACGTTTTGACGCGTACCCAATGCCTCGGGTCGACAAACGCCTAGATCGGCTGGGCACTGCTCGTTTTTTTACGACACTGAATTTGACGAAGGGCTACTGGCCGATTCCTTTGTCACCAGAGTCCCGAGAAAAAACGGCCGTCTCCACTCCGGAAAGTTTGTATCAATTTGTGACACTTCCATTTGGCTTGTTCGGTGCGCCTGCCACGTTCCAGCGTCTCATGGACCGAGTGCTGCGACCCCATGCGGCATACGCGGCTGCCTACTTGGAGGATGTCATCATCCAGAGTAGCAGCTGGGAACAGGGGGAGGGGCGTCCGGTCTGAGTCTGGCGGTGGAGGCATGTGGCAAGGGCCGTGGTCCATGCGTTTCCTGCGGGCGCGGTGTGTGCAGCGATCGGCCATGAAGCAGCTGACAGGTGAGTGGATAATCTCAGCTGGAACAAGTTATCTGATCACCTGTTCCTTTATTAGCAGCATGGGAGACCTTGAGAGAGGAGGCAAACGAGTGGCTGAAAAGCTGACTGAATGAACGAACCAAAAGGGACATTGTTGATTGCAAGTGCTGGCTGAAAGAGCCATCAAGGCAATGTGGAGATATTAAGTTAGGTTAACGGGTATTTCCATTAATGGGTTAGTTTATGCGCCAAACTATATTGGAATATGAGTATAGATCCATATCGCCCAGCCCTACACTTGTGTTACCGAATGTCCATCCATCTGTCAAGGCGCAGATTAGAACCCAAGATTCTTCCGCAGCTGATTCCCACACTCCTTCTGGCATCATGCCAGTGCACGCCCCGACACGCGCCGTGCGCACCATGCCCACGCTTCGCCGCAGCTGCAGGCTGCCTGTCATCAGAGCACCTGGCAGCAATCAGAGGGACAGCATAAAATCCAGTCACTTCCTGGATCATGCGCCGGAACGTCGTAACTCTTGTAGTAAGCATATACATCTCTGGCTTCCCTCTTCTTGTCCTTGCCTCCTTTTGCCTTGTGTGTTTTTGCCTCGTTGACTTGTCCCTTGACCTCCTTGCAGTTGCCTCCCTCGGTTCCTCAATCATTCGCGTTGACTCGGTCCTTTTTGCTTGCCGCCTGCCCTCGACCTCCTGCCTGTCCCCGGATCTCCCTTGTGCCTACCCCTCCTTGACCAGACGAAGGCTTCATTCTTCACGCACGTACAACATCCTCCTGTATTATTCACATGGTTAACTTAACACTTAATCCTGCAACCAACACTTAGAGTAGCATACACACCCCACACAATCCATCATAGGTTACAATAAACCTGGTAACCTTAAGTCTTTCGTGGTGACATCTCCTTCCAGTCCTCACTTACACAACAGTACGTTCCGGCCAACCATGTCGGAACCAGACAACACCCCCCAGTCAAGACTCGCTCCCCAGGCTCGGAGCCCACAAAGCCCGGAATTGGAGGTAATGTGCTCTGTCCTTAAGACGCACCAGACTCGCTTTGAGGCACTAGAGGAACATTTACAAAACGCCTTCACCAAGTTGTTTACTAAGTTGGACCAGTTAGGCCCCAGTCCTGTACAAGACTTGGTAACAGGACAGCATGCTACACCAGCTACTAGCTCCGCTAGCGTTTCGCTTAGCCAGGAGCCCAAGATTGCTAGTCCTAGGCCTTTTGAGGGTAATTTCGAACTCTATAGGGGTTTTTTGGTGCAATGCGAATTTTTTTTTTTTGCACCAATCCTCGCGCTCCACTACTGATGGGGCCAAAATTGCTTTTATTTTTTCGCTGCTTACCGGACTGGCTCTCAATTGGGCTACTGCAGCTTTGGATAAGTCACTAGGCCTTGACACCAGACAACACCCCCCAGTCAAGACTCGCTCCCCAGGCTCGGAGCCCACAAAGCCCGGAATTGGAGGTAATGTGCTCTGTCCTTAAGACACACCAGACTCGCTTTGAGGCACTAGAGGAACATTTACAAAACGCCTTCACCAAGTTGTTTACTAAGTTGGACCAGTTAGGCCCCAGTCCTGTACAAGACTTGGTAACAGGACAGCATGCTACACCAGCTACTAGCTCCGCTAGCGTTTCGCTTAGCCAGGAGCCCAAGATTGCTAGTCCTAGGCCTTTTGAGGGTAATTTCGAACTCTATAGGGGTTTTTTGGTGCAATGCGAGTTTTTTTTTTTGCACCAATCCTCGCGCTCCACTACTGATGGGGCCAAAATTGCTTTTATTTTTTCGCTGCTTACCGGACTGGCTCTCAATTGGGCTACTGCAGCTTTGGATAAGTCACTAGGCCTTGGAACCGACTACTCAGCCTTTCGGTCCGAACTTTTGGCCGTATTTGACCACCCCAAGGATGGGTGGGATGCCGCAGGACGTCTGCACACCATCCAGCAAGGAACTCACTCGGTGGCAGCTTACACTCTTGAGTTTCGGACCATTGCTGCAGAAAGCGGCTGGAACGACAAGGCGCTCCAAAGTGCTTTTGGTCAGGGACTCGCTGAAGAAATTAAGGACAATCTTTTAAGGGATAGACCTACTTCTTGCAGAGCCCTCATTGATTTAGCTCTTCAGTACGACCAGAGACTAGCTGAGCGAGCAACCCAGAGATCCCGGAACGTCGCCAGGAGAACCCGGGTTACAAATCCTTCCTCCGTCTTCCAGTCCTTCGAAGGACACACGACCTCATTACAAGTTGCGGGTCCTACCCCCGAACCCATGCAAGTAGGTAGACCCGTTTGGGGATGGAGGAGAGGGTGAGAAGAATGAGGCAACATCTCTGTCTGTACTGTGGGGGAGCGGGACACATTGTCCGCTCCTGTCCGTCCCTATCAAAACACCAGGCTCACTAGCAAAGGGGATCCTGGTGAGGCATTCAACTCTTCCCCAGGGACAAGACAACCCGGGCGTTCTGTTTTCCGCATCCTTAACTTGGAACGACAAAAAAGTGGCAGTTAAGGTTTTTTTGGACTCCGGGGCGGACGATAGTCTGATGAACTACGGTTTTGCCCAACAACACAAGATCCCTCTGGTATCCTTGGACAAGGACCTTCCTGCTCAAGCTCTGGACGGACGTCCATTGGGTGCTATCAAATACCGTTCAGAACCCCTGCTTCTCACCTGGTCTGGTAACCATTCGGAGACCATCAGTTTCTGGGTTTTGGAGGCCCCTTTCACTCCTGTGGTCTTAGGTAGAGCTTGGTTGAGAAAACATGATCCTCACATTTCTTGGACCTCCGGAGAGATAATGGCCTGGAGCACTCCCTGTCACGCGAATTGCTTGAAGTCCGCTTCGGCCCCCCACAAAACTACACTATCCTCAAACCACAAGATCGATCTCTCTACCATTCCTGAGTGCTACCGTGACCTCGCCGAAGTATTCAGCAAGGAACGTGCTTAATCTCTCCGGCCGCGTAGGCCATATGACTGCGCTATCGAGCTGCTTCCCGGGGCATCCCAGCCTTCCAGCCGGCTGTATAACCTGTCTCTTCCCGAAAAGGAAACCATGAAAGATTACATTACCGAATCCCTGGCTTCCGGGATCTTTACCCCGTCCAAATCCCCTGTGGCGGCGGGGTTTTTTCTTTGTGACCAAGAAGGACGGGTCCTTGCGGCCCTGCATTGACTACCGACACCTCAACAACGTTACCATCAAGAACAAGTACCCACAGCCACTTCTTAACGCATCATTTGAACCCTTGGCACCTGCTACCATCTTCACCGAACTCGAACTGCGCAACGCATACCACTTGGTTCGGGTTAAAGAGGGGAATGAATGGAAAACTGCATTCAATACTCACCTTGGCCACTACGAATACAAAGTTATGACTTTTAGTCTAACCAATGCCCCCGCTGTGTTTCAGACGCTGGTCAATGACATCCTACGTGACATGATGGACCAGTTTGTTGTTGTCTACTTGGACGACATACTTATTTTTTCTCGCAACCCACAGGAACATCTACAGCATGTTCGTTTGGTCCTTCAACGTCTCCTTAAAAACAAACTGTTTGTCAAGGCAGAAAAATGCCTTTTCCACGCCTCATCTGTGGATTTCCTGGGTTTCATTGTCGAGAGAGGTCACGTCAGGGCTGACCCTGAGAAAGTCAAGGCTGTGGTAGCCTGGCCACAACCCACTTCTCACCCTATCTCTAATGAGAGCCCCGCCACCCGGCGGAGGAAAATCTGGTCCTTGTCTTTCATCTTGTCATAACTCAAAACTCATGACCATAGGTGAGGATGGGAACGTAGATCGACTGGTAAATTGAGAGCTTTGCCTTCCGGCTCAGCTCTTTCTTCACCACAACGGATCGATACAGCATCTGCACTTCTGAAAACGCCGTACCGATCCGCCTGTCGATCTCACAATCCAGTCTTCTCTCACTCATGAACAACACTCTGAGGTACAAACCCCGTTTCCATATGAGTTTGGAAGTTGTGTTAGATGTAAAAATAAACGGAATACAATGATTTGCAAATCCTTTTCAACCCATATTCAATTAAATGCACTACAAAGACAAGATATTTGATGTTTAAACTCATAAACTTTATTTTTTATTTTTTTGCAAATAATAATTAATTTTTAATTTAATGGCTGCAACACGTGCCAAAGTAGTTGGGAAAGGGCATTTTCACCACTGTGTTGCATCACCTTTTCTTTTAACAACACTCAATCAACGTTGGGAACTGAGGAAACTAATTGTTGAAGCTTTGAAAGTGGAATTTTTTCTCATTCTTGTTAATGTAGAGCGTCAGTCATTCAACAGTCCGGGATCTCCGCTGTCATATTTTACACTTCATAATGTGCCACACATTTTCGATGGGAGACAGGTCTGGACTGCAGGCGGGCCAGGAAACTGTCCTGGTAACAATACCTTTATTTGTTTTGGAAGCATCAAACCCTGCAGGACCCTCCCCCCCCCCCCCCCCCCCCCCCCCCCTCTATTTACGTAAAATGGTTCAGTCCGACTGGATCAGCTGCAGGTAGTGCACAGGCGATTTGTCACAGACAGCGCCACAGCAAAGCGGAGGAGACAACAGTATGCCTCAAAAATCAGGCAGCCAAAAACGAAAGGGGAAAAAAAAAGAAAATAAGAAAGGAGAAGGAGTTGAAGGGTCGACAATATGTCACTCAATATTTCCCAAAAAAAGGTGGGATTGTTAGTTGTGGTGGAAAGTTATGCATATTAACTTTGTCCCTGTCTGTGGTAATAAGCGAGCTCACTTTTCTCACCATGTTAGCTCAAGGAAACTCTGGATTTTTACATTTTACTGCTATATTAGTTAAATAATCAATCCAGTCAAACATTTATCAAGCTGTTCTTATTCAATAATAGTTGATCTCCCCTCTGTCAAAATGATGCTTCATTCTGAACAGTCAAGTGCACCACCAGTAGCAGCAGCTGTCTGTCAGCCCCCAACTCCCCCTGCCCCTGAATCAGCCCCTGTGCCCCCACATGAGGAAGGAGGTGAGCAGCTGTGTGTGTTGAAATAATAATAATAATAATAATATAATACAAAATATAATACATTTTACTACAGTCTCAAAACAATACAAAGATGAAGGTAATTCATTAATTAAAATTAATTAAATGAAAGTCATTTTGAACAATTTTAATGGTTTAAAAAGCAAAAACCCCTTTAAAAATTAAATAGAACACACGCAGTAAGAACAGAGGAGAACATCTGTGGTGTGTGCAGCAGACTGGGGTGACTGCTCTCAGTCCAATAAGAGAAGTTTACATGTTGGTGACTATGCTATTACAAATAGTTATATTATAGGAAATACTATATAATTAATGTAAGTCATGTACACTCTCCAGAGCCAGGTCCAGGACCCTCTTTTGGTTTGTCAGGGAGGGATGTGGAGGAAGTGGAGGAAGAGATGGAAGAGGGAACAGATGACATTGAGAGTGCAGAAACACAGGCAACAGAGAGTGAAGGCGAAGAAGTTGAAAGGAATTCGGAGGAGGATGGACTGAATACAGAAAAAGCCAGAAAGAAAACCGAGAGGCAGGAAGAACAACACGCTTATGTTCAGGTCTTTGAAATGGAAGAAGATCATTTGACTGATGACCCTAGTTTCTGGCCAGCAGCTATAACTGATCAGGATAGGGAGAAGATAGTAAGGAATTTGGCCATGAGAGAGAAAGAAGTAGAAATGCCATGTGATTCAAATGGGAAGCCATTCCCTCACTACCTGAATTATACAAAGGCAGCAAATAAAAGAGAAAAGGTAAACAGAGACTGGCTGACTTTTAGTCAAAGTAATAATTCACTTTATTGCATACCATGTGTGCTTTTCTCCCATGTACAGAAAAAGCCTTCCACTAGTGCACTGACCAGTCAAAATGGGTATAAAATGTGTGATGTGAAGTGGCGTTGAATGTACAATGAATTCCCAGTCCTTGAGAGGAGTGAGGCACATAGAGATTGCTACTTAGGATGGAAAAATCTGCAAGGATCTGTAATGAAAGATAGAGGTGTGGATTATCTGTTAAATAAGGAGTTGCAAACAGAAATAGAGAAAAATAGAGCCATCTCGGAGAGACTCTTAGACGTAACCCTACACTTGGCCTCAAGAAACCTGCCTTTCAGGGGCAAAACCAAAGACCTAGATGACATTCATGATGGCAATTTCCTAGGCACATTGGAGCTCTTGTCACATTATGGTCCTCTGCTGAAAGAGCACTTTCAAAAAATCAGGGAAAACAAACAAAAACAAAAAGAAGGAAAAGGAACACATTATCTTAGCTCTGACAGTCAGAATTAGTTTATCAACTTATGTGGACGACAAGTTCTGAAAAGAATCCTGCAGGAACGGGAGGATGCCATGTATTATGCTGTCATCTGTGATGCCAGACCAGACATTTCCCATATGGAGAAAAATGTGGTGCTACTACGGTATGCTAAATATGACAAGGAAAAAGATGAGTGGGAAAATACGGAGAGGTTCTTTGAATTCAGGGATTTTCACAAAAAGACGGGGAGTGAGATCGCAGATATGATTGATGCAGTTCTTCGTGACCATGGGATAGACATCGTTGATTGCAGAGGGCAGGGCTATGACAACGGGGCTAACATGTCAGGGAAATAAAGGGAGTCCAAGCTCAAATACTGAAGAAAAACAAGCTTGCTACTTATTCACCATGTGCCTCCCACACGTTAAATCTGGTTGGTGTGCATGCTGCACAGTCAAGCCCACATTTTTCGGCTGCATAAATCGCCTGTACACATTTGTAAGTGGCAGCCCAGAGTGTCGGGCCATCTATAAAGAGCAAACAAGTTGCTGATTGCATCGCCTATCTGATACCCGCTGGAGTGCAAGGATTGAGGCTGTTAAACCTGTGGCGAAGCACCTACCTGCTGTCCTCAAATCCCTTGATAGCATAGTTATGACATGCAATCTCACCAGTGAAGCATGGTTTGAGAAAATACTTTATGTCATTTGATGCTGTTGTTCTTCTCACTGTCTGGCTGAAGGTACTGCAAAGTATTGACAACTGGAATGTTATTCTCCAGTCAGGAAAAATATCACTTGACATAGAAGCAGCCAATATCAGAGACTTGACAGAAGAGATGCAGTCTCTAAGAGATGCATGGGACACTCTCCTAACTGAGGCAAAGTTGATAGCTGGGGAAATTAATGTTACATCTCAGTTAAGCAAGGAGTCCAGCCGCCAGAAGAAAAGGCGGAGATTCCATGATGAAACCGCTGAGGAGGAGACAACTCAGGAAAATTCAGAAACAGTGTTTCAGAACACTGTGTTTTATACAGCCATGGACAGTATCATTAATGACTTGGACACTAGGTTCCAGAGCATTGCACATATTGTCAACGAGTTTTCTGCTGTTCTGAAAGTTGGGCAGATTAGTGAGGGCAAAATCTCTTCTGTGTGCCAACCACTGATCACAAAGTATTCTAGTGATCTTACTCCTGATTTTGAAAATCAAGTAAGACACCTAAACACTGTATATGCAGCCAACTTCCCCCCTAACCTGTCCCCTCTTGAACTCCTGAATGCAATTTTTAAGTTGCAGCTGCAAAGCATCTTTGGAGAAGTGTGCATCGCCTTGCACATATTTTGCACCCTGCCAGTTACTGTTGCTGGTGGTGAGAGAGCGTTCAGTAAACTAAAAATGATAAAAAACTATTTGAGGTCCACAATGTCTCAGGAAAGTCTTTGCAGTCTTGCCATGCTGTCAATTGGGAGTCAGTTGGCTAGAAAACTGGACTTCAAAGACCTGATAAGTGATTTTGCACGTGAGAAGGCTCGGCGTTGGGCTTTTGGTGAGAAAAGTTGAGCAAGGACCAGTGATTGAAAGGTTGCAAAAGGAAGCTTGACTCAGTCTGCAACGTTATATTATATATATATATTCACCATTCTTTCATATATATAAATATAAGTTCTACTTAAATTATGAGAAATCATATATGGCCATTTTGTATTCTGATGGCGTTTTTGGTTTTGCTGAGATTTTTTTTAATCTCCACTGATTATAATTGCTTTTTTTTCATGGAAGAGTTTATTTCCATTTTAAGAATCAGTGGTGCAGCCAATAAATGACTCAAAATGAATTTCATTGTATTCAGAGTGCTCAGTTCTTCCCCTATTGTACATGTCAACTGTGATGCTGTTCTTCTTTCAAAAATATGGTAATGATAGTCAAAAATACCATTAAAATGCATAATTGTATGTAAAATAGCATATAAAAATGTTGCCGCTGTGTTGAGGGCCCTGTAAAGATTATTTTCATGGGGCCCAAAATCCCTAGCGGCGCCCCTGCTTGGATGACGACTTATGTTGCTCCAAAACCTGTATTGACCTTTCAGCATTAATGGTGCCTTCACAGATGTGTAAGTTACCCATGCCTACACCCCCATACCATCACAGATGCTGGCTTTTGAACTTTGCACCTTTAACAATCCGAATGGTTATGTTCCTCTTTGTTCTGGAGGACACCACGTCCTCTGTTTCCAAATATAGTTTGAAATGTGGACTCGTCAGACCACAAAACACCTTTCCAATTTGCATCAGTCCATCTTAGGTGAGCTCGGGCCCAGCCAAGCCGGCGGCGTTTCAGGATATTGTTGATAAACGGGTTTGGCTTTGCATAGTAGAGTTTTAACTTGCCTTTACAGATGTAGCGACCAACTGTAGTTACTGACAGTGGTTTTTTGAAGTGTTCCTTGGCCCATGTGGTGATATCCTTTACACACTGATGTCGGTTTTTGATGCAGTACCGCCTGAGGGATCAAAAGTCCGTAATATTATCGCTCACGTGCAGTGATTCTCTGAACTTTTTGATGATTTTACGGACCGTAGATGGTAAAATCCCTAAAATTCTTGAAATAGCTCGTTGAGAAATGTTGTTCTAAAACTGTTCGACAATTTGCTTACAAATTGGTGACCCTCACTCCATCCTTGTTTGTGAATTACTTAGCATTTCATGGAAGCTGCTTTTATACCCAATCATGGCACCCAACTGTTCCCATTTAGCCTGCACACCTGTGGTATGTTCCATATCAGTGTTTGATGAGCATTCTTCAACTATGTCAGTATTTATTGCCACATTTCCCAACTTCTTTGTCCCGTGTTGCTGGCATCAAATTTTAAAGTTAATGATTATTTAAAAAAAAAAAATGTTTATCAGTTTGAACATCAAATATGTTGTCTTTGTAGCATATTCAACTGAATATGGGTTGAAAATGACTTGCAAATCTTTGTATTCTGTTTATATTTACATCTAACACAATTTCCCAACTCATATGGAAATGGGGTTTGTACTTGAACTTGCTCCCCAACCCAGAGATGGCACTCCATCCTTTTCCGGGTGAGAACAATGGATTCGGACTTGGAGGTGCTGATTCTCATTCCAGTCGCTTCACACTCGGCTGCGAACCTATCTATTGAGAGCTGAAGATCCTGCCCAGATGAAGCCATCAGGACCACGTCATCTGCAAAAAGCAGACACCTAATCCTGCAGCCACCAAACTGGATTCCCTCAACGCCTTGACCGTGCTTAGAAATTCTGTTCATAAAAGTTATGAACAGAATCGGTGACTGAGGGCAGCCTTGACGGAGTCCAACCCTCACTGGAAACGTATCTAACTGCCGGCAATGCGGACCAAGGTCTGACACTGATCGTACAGGGAGCGGACCGCCACAATCAGACAGTCCGTTACCCTATACACTCTGAGCCCTCCCCACAGGACTTCCCGAGGGAAACGGTTGAATGCCCTCTCCAAGTCCACAAAGCACATTTAGACTGGTTGGGCAAATTCCCATGCACCCTCAAGGACCCTGTCGAGAATATAGAGCTGGTCCACAGTTCCATGACCAGGACGAAAACCACACTTTTTTTCCTGAATCCGAGGTTCGACTATCCGGCGTAGCCTCCTCTCCAGTACACCTGAATAAACCTTACCGGGAAGGCTGAGGGGTGTGATCCCACAATAGTGGGAACACACCCTCCGGTTGCCCTTCTTAAAGAGAGGAACCATCACCCCAGTCTGCCAATCCAGAGGTACTGCCCCCGATGTCCACACGATGCTGCAAAGTCTTGTCAACCAAGACAGCTCCACAGCATCCAAAGGCTTAAGGAACTCCAAGTGGATCTCATCTACCCCTGGGGCGTTGACACCGTGGAGCTTTTTAAATACCTCAGCAACCTCAGCCCCAGAAATAGGAGAGCCCACCACAGATTACCCAGGCACTGTTTCCTCATAGGAAGACGTGTTGGTGGGATTGAGGAGGTCTTCAAAGTATTCCCTCAACCGATCTACAACATCCGCAGTCGAAGTCAGCAGAACACCATCCTCACCATACATGGTGTTGACAGTGCAATGCTTCCCCTTCCTGAGGCAGCAAATGGTGATCCAGAATCGCTTTGAAGCCCATTGCTTCCCCGAACTCCTCCCATGTCCGAATTTTCCCTCCGCGATCGCTGAAGTAGCACACCGCTTGGCCTGTCGGTACCTGTCTGCTGCCAAAATAACCTGATAGGACTCTTTCTTCAGCTTGACAGCATCCCTCACTACCGGTGTCCACCAACAGGTTTTAGGATTACCGTGATAACAGGCACCAACTAAATTGCAGCGGTTTTTAGGAATGTTGTCTGTTTAATTGAGCGTCAATGTAGGCCTTGAGGTGAATGATCATAAGGGCATCTACAAACCCCGTTTCCATATGAATTGAGAAATTGTGTTAGATATAAATATAAACTGAATACAATAATTTGCAAATCATTTTCAATCCATATTTAGTTGAATATGCTGCAAAGACAACATATTTGATGTTCAAACTGATAAACCTTTTTTTTTTTGCAAATAATCATTAACTTTACAATTTCATGCCAGCAACCTGTGACAAAGAAGTTGGGAAAAGTGGCATTAAATAGTGATAAAGTTGATAAATGCTCATCAAATTTTTTTTGGAACATCCAACAGGTGAGTGCCCTTATTGGGTATAAAAACAGCTTCCCAAAAATGCTCAGTCTTTCACAAGAAAAGATGGGGCGAGGTAAACCCCTTTTTCCACAACTTCGTGAGCAAATAGTCAAACAGTTTAAGAAAAACGTTTCTCAAAGTGCAATTGCAAGAATTTTAGGGATTTCAACATCTACGGTCAATAATATCTTTAAAATGTTCAGAGAATCTGGAGAAATCAGTCCACGTAAACGGCATGGCCGGAAACCAACACTGAATGACTGTGACATTCGATCTCTCAGATGGAATTGTATCAAAAACCGACATCAATCTCTAAAGGATATCACCACATGGGCTCAGGAACACTTCAGAAAACCACTGTCACTAAATACAGTTCGTTGATACATCTGTAAGTGCAAGTTAAAGCTCTACTATGCAAAGCGAAAGCCATTTATAAACAACATCCAGAAACGCCGCCGGCTTCTCTTGGCCCGAGATCATCCGAGTTTGAACATCAAATATGTTGTCTTTGTAGCATATTCAACTGAATATGGGTTGAAAAGGATTTGCAAATCTTTGTATTCCATTTATATTTACATCTAACACAATTTCCCAACTCATATGGAAACGCGGTTTGTACATAACAGTAAGTAGGCCAAAATTAGCATTTCCAAAATACTCATTCTGTACTGAATTACTGTTACTATTAAATACATTAGAGAAGAAGCAAAATTGCTTACTCAACCACTACTTTTATAGTACACCAAAGGCAAAGTTGCCCACCAATCTAGAATAAAAGCAGTTTGTTGATGTGATTATTTTTTCATTCATTATTAAACATTTGAATTTTTTTTTTAATTCAGGCTAAAATAATAATAAACAAAAAAGAAAAGTGAAATGTACTTATTGAATTATTCATGAAATGACGTCTGACTGTGAATTTTGTTTTTGAGATGCTCTGCTATAATAAATAAAATAAAAAAAGTGCTTTCAAGACAACTTCAAATATGTGTTGTCCGTTGTACTCTATTTTAGTCAGCAAAATTTACTGCAATTTTAGTTGGCTAAAATGTTGAATAATCTAAAAGTCGGATTTTAAAAGATGACTAAAACTTAATAATTTACAGGACTAAAATGTGACTAAAACTAAAATACATTTTTGTCAAAAGACTATGACTTAAACTAATGTAAAAACAGCTCTGAAAATTAACACTAGTCATGAGTGACCCTTCCCCTGCTGTCATTTCAAAACGGCGGAGGAATCGTTTTGCTTTTACTTTGTGTAAACCAGTGGTCTTATTCCACAGCCATACAGATCACACTAATGGTTGTGATATAAAACAACTTCAACACTCTTAATAATATGCGCCACACTCTGTGAACCCACAGCAAACACATTTCTGGAGAACAGTGGTACGATAAAATAAAAACCTATTTGTTTAACTAGGGTCAGATTGTTCCCAAAATGAGACACTTTAATTACATGATATGACGCCAACACATGTTTTTTCCAAAAACATGCACCTGGAGATAGGTTGATTGGCAACACTAAAAATATGGTTCCTAATGTGTGAATGTGAGTGTGAATGTTGTTTGTCTATCTGTGTTGGACCTGTGATGAGGTGGCCCGAATACCGCTGAGATAGCCCCCTTCTCCTCGCAACCCCGAAAAGGACAAGATGTAGAAAATGGATGGAACATAGTTGGACGCCAACACATTCCAGCTATTTGAATTTCTGAGGATTGTAATAACCACATATCTCATTTAAACACATTAAAACATTAGTAGCACTGGAAAGTACTTATCTGTCAGATTCGGAGCTTGAAAGTTACTAGCACTAGCTCTTCTTCTAATGTATTTACATTAACACATAACTAACAACCTGAAATTACTACAATCGCCCTTGAGTATAGGAGAGGCTCACTGCATATGGCCAACAGTCACATTAGAGAAAAGAGCTTGCAAACTACAACTTCACAAGTAGCTGTACAAATAGAAGAAACTGAATTAATTGACAAATCAGACTAAATTAGTGCGTAGAAACGTACTAACTATAAAAAGTGACAAATATCGTTAGACAAGACAGCACAAATCTTCAATGATTACTTGCAAACTAGTATAAAGAAAATGTATAACATGTTCTATCATCTCTGTCAGTAGAAATGTTCACATTTCAGCCTACAAGATTTCTTTTTCTCACTTGAGGAAAAATGCTGGAATAAATTGTATAAGATTTTTATGTTTTAAACGCGCACACTCACATCAACTACAATTGTAGTCAAAGAACCATTAAAAATAGCTACTAAATAAATCCGACGTTACTCACAAGTTGATGTTAAGGGTGTCAAAATGCACACACAAAGTGCATACATAACATACGCCTTCCCATACCATAACCCAAACCCCACCATGGGCCACTCGATTCACAACATTGACATCAGCAAACCGCTTTCCCACATGACGCCACATACGCATGAAGAGAACACCTCTCCAATGTGCCAGTCTCCATCGAATGTGAGGATTTGCTCATTCAGGTCGGTTACAACGACGAACTGCAGTAAGATCAAAACCCCGATGAGGACGACGACCATGCAGATGAGCTTCCCTGAGATGGTTTCTCAAAGTACGCGCAGAAAGTCTTTGGTTATGTAAACCAAATGTTGCAGCAGCTGTCTGGGTGGCTTTTCTAAAACAATCATGCAGGTGCATCTGCTGAAAGTGGAGGTCCTAGGCTGGTGTGGTTATACAGTATGTGGTGTGAAGTTCTAAGGCCAGTTGGATGTACTGCCAAATACTCAGAAACGCCTTTGGAGAGGCTGATGGTAGAGAAATGAACATTCAATTCAAGGGCAACAGCTCTGGGGGACCGGGAACTGCCCGGTCAAACCTCAAAAACTGTGGCTATGTGCTGTCTGATAAAACAGCACATTTCAGAGTGGACTATTTTGTGGGCAGCCTAAGGGACACCTGTGCAATAATCATGCTGTTTAATCAACATCTTGATTTGCCACACCTCTGAGGTTAGTTGGATTATTTTCGCAAAGAAGAAATGTTCACTAACACAGATTTAGACAGATTTGTGTACAATATTTGACACTAATAGGTATTTGGTGTATATAGCAACAATTTTTGATGTTAAACTTGGGAGCAAAGACAAAAGTGTTGCGTTTACTTTCTGTTCAGTGTATATCTATGTATACACACACACACACACACATACACATATATATATATATGGCGTGGCGCAGTGGGGAGAGTGGCCGTGCGCAACCCGAGCGTCCCTGGTTCAATTCCCACCTAGTACCAACCTCGTCACGTCCGTTGTGTCCTGAGCAAGACACTTCACCCTTGCTCCTGATGGGTGCTGGTTGGCGCCTTGCATGGCAGCTCCCTCCATCAGTGTGTGAATGTGTGTGAATGGGTAAATGTGGAAGTAGTGTCAAAGCGCTTTGAGTACCTTGAAGGTAGAAAAGCGCTATACAAGTACAACCCATTTATCATTTATTTATTTATATATATATATATATATATATGTATATATATATTTATAAAACCTCTTAGGCCCAAGCAGTTTGTTTGTATGTTTTTTATTTTATTTCTCTTTGCTATTTGGGATTATTGGACCCTAATTGAAATAAAAACTAAAATTCTTCTTTTAGAATAATGTACTTAGTCCATAGGTACACAAACGAGTACTTCATGTGAAGTGACATGCAAATTACCGTATATCCTTGAATAGCCGCCGGGCATGCAATATGCGCCTGCCTTGAATCACGGCCGGGCAAAATTTACTCCCCTAATTAATAATCGCATGCTTATTTTTACCGTCGGGTCAAATTTGTGACGTCACGAGTGACCCTTCCCCTGCCGTGATTTCTAAACGGCGGAGGAGTCGTTTTGCTTTTACTGTGTGTAAACCAGGGGTCTTGTTCCACAGCAGTACAGATCACACTAATGGTTGTGATATAAAACAACTTCAACACTCTTAATAATATGCACCACACTCTGTGAACCCACACCAAACACATTTCTGGGGAACATATGCCCTGCAACACACCACAAACGCAACACAACACCTACCCACAATGCAACGCATCCACAACTCCTGGCTACACCGTCCATACACCCGCTGGCACCAAATCCCGCCTCCCCCCCTACGTGTGTTGGTTGAGGTAGGCAGGGTTGGGGACGCGTTTAAAATAACCAAGAGTCACGGATACACGGCGTTATGGGTAATCCCTATGCTGCGTTTTTTATGTGCCACAGAGCCAGTGCTCTCCAAAAATGTGTTTGGTGAGGGTTCACAGAGTGTGGCACATATTAGTAAGAGTTTTACAGTTGTTTATATCACAAACATCAGTGTAAAAGGTATGGCTGTTGACCAAGTATGCATTGACATCTCGTATAATAAGCAACGAAATGCATGCGTCTGGCCGGCATGCAAATATCATGGTGTAAAAGTGGGCGCGATGACATGCTGTAGAGCAGTGGTCCCCAAACACCGGGCGGCGGACGCAGAATAATTTTTTATTTTATTTTATTTTTTTATCACACTCCATTTTTTACTGCATGCCATTGGGGTGAAAAGAGGTTTTAAAATTATTAGTGCCTGCTTATTTGTACCGCATGCTTTGAATAAGCGCAGGAGTGAGAAGAGGTTTTAAATTAATTAGCGCCTTGGCGGCTATTCAAGGAAATACGGTATTATTTTTAAACTTTTTTTTCCAAATTTGATTGTATGTCATACTCTTCTGACACCACCAGATAGCAGTATAAGTGTCCATATGTCGGCATAAGGCCCCAATTCAGTAGTGTACACAAGTTTGGATATAAGAGCTCTCCACGCATGTTGCCACTAAGGCCATTAGAGGATGTATATATATATATATGTATATATATATATATAGCTCCTCTCTGAGCTGCCACCTTATCGTGGTAGAGGAGTTTGCGTGTCCCAATGATCCTAGAAGCTATGTTGTCCGGGGGCTTTATGCCCGCTGGTAGGGTCTCGCAAGGCAAACAGGTTCTAGGTAAGGGATCAGACAAAGAGCAGCTCGAAGACCTCTATGAAGAAGACAAAACATGGCCCCAGATTTCTCTCGCCCGGACGCGGGTCACCGGGGCCCCCTTCTGGAGCCAGGCCCGGAGGTGGGTCACGATGGCGAGCGCCTGGTGGCCGGGCCTGTTCCCATGGGGCCCGGCCGGGTACAGCCCGAAGAGGCAACGTGGGTCACCCCTCCAATGGGCTCACCACCCATAGCAGGGGCCATAGAGGTCGGATGCAATGTGAGCTGGGCGGCAGCCGAAGGCAGGGTACTTGGCGGTCCGATCCTCGGCTACAGAAGCTAGCTCTTGGAACGTGGAACGTCACCTCACTGGGGGGGAAAGAGCCTGAGCTAGTGCGCAAAGTGGAGAAGTTCCGGCTGAATATAGTCGGACTCACTTCGACGCACAGCAAAGGCTCTGGAACCACTTCTCTCGAGAGGGACTGGACCCTCTTCCACTCTGACGTTGCGGACAGTGAAAGGCGACAGGCTGGGGTGGCAATTCTGGTTGCCCCCCGGCTTAAAATCTGCACGTTGGAGTTCAACCCAGTGGACGAAAGGGTAGCATCCCTCTGCCTTTGGGTGGGGAGACGGGTCGAGACTGTTGTTTGTGCTTACGCACCAAACAGCAGTACAGAGTACCCACCCTTTTTGGGTACACTCGAGGGAGTACTGGAAAGTGCTCCCCCGGGCGATTCCCTTGTCCTACTGGGGGACTTCAACGCTCATGTTGGCAACGACAGTGAAACCTGGAGAGGCGTGATTGGGAAGAATGGCCGCCCGGATCTGAACCCGAGTGGTGTTTTGTGCTCGTCACAGTTTGTCCATTACAAACACCATGTTCAAACATAAGGGTGTCCATATGTGCACTTGGCACCAGGACACAATAGGCCGCAGTTCCATGATCGACTTTGTAGTTGTGTCATCGGATTTGCGGCCTTATTTTTCGGACACTCGGGTGAAGAGAAGGACGGAGCTTTCTACCGATCACCACCTTGTGGTGAGTTGTTTGCGATGGTGGGGGAGGATGCCGGACAGACCTGGCAGAACCAAACGCATTGTGAGGGTCTGCTGGGAACGTCTGGCAGAGTCTCCTGTCAGAGAAAGTTTCAACTCCCACCTCTGGAAGAACTTCGAACATGTCACGAGGGAGGTGCTGGACATTGAGTCCGAGTGGACCATGTTCCGCACCTCCATTGTCGAGGCGGCTGATCGGAGCTATGGCCGCAAGGCAGTTGGTGCCTGTCGCAGCGGCAATCCTAAAACCCCTTGGTGGACACCAGCGGTGAGGGATGCCGTCAAGCTGAAGAAGGAGTTCTATCGGGTCCTTTTGGCTCGTAGGACTCCGGAGGCAGTGGACAGGTACCGACAGGCCACTTGGTGTGCGGCTTCAGTGGTCACTGAGGCAAAAACTCTGACATGGGAGGAGTTCGGGGAAGCCATGGAAAACGACTTCCGGACGGCTTCGAAGCGATTCTGGACCACAGTCTGCCGCCTCAGGAAGGGGAAGCAGTGCACTATCAACACTTTGTATGGTGCGGATGGTGTTCTGCTGACCTCAACTGCGGATGTTGTGGAAAGGTGGAAGGAATACTTCGAATACCTCCTCAATCCCACCAACACGTCTTCCTATGAGGAAGCAGTGCCTGGGTAATCTGTGGTGGGCTCTCCTATTTCTGGGCCTGAGGTCGCTGAGGTAGTTAAAAAGCTCCTCGGTGGCAAGGCCCCAGGGGTGGAAGAGATCCGCCCGGAGTTCCTTAAGGCTCTGGATGCTGTGGGGCTGTCTTGGTTGACAAGACTCTGCAGCATCGCGTGGACATCGGAGGCGGTACCTCTGGATTGGCAGACCGGGGTGGTGGTTCCTCTCTTTAAGAAGGGGGACCGGAGGGTGTGTTCCAACTATCGTGGGATCACACTCCTCAGCCTTCCCGGTAAGGCTTATTCCGGTGTACTGGAGAGGAGGCTACGCCGGATAGTCGAACCTCGGATTCAGGAGGAACAGTGTGGTTTTCGTCCTGGTCATGGAACTGTGGACCAGCTTTATACTCTCGGCAGGGTTCTTGAAGGTGCATTGGAGTTTGCCCAACCAATCTACATGTGCTTTGTGGACTTGGAGAAGGCATTCGACCGTGTCCCTCGGGAAGTCCTCTGGGGAGTGCTCAGAGAGTATGGGGTATCGGACTGTCTTATTGTGGCGGTCCGCTCCCTGTACGGTCAGTGCCAGAGCTTGGTCCGCATTGCCGGCAGTAAGTCGAACACATTTTCAGTGAGAGTTGGACTCCGCAAGGCTGTCCTTCGTCACCGATTCTGTTCATAACTTTTATGGACAGAATTTCAGGGCGCAGTCAAGGCATTGAGGGGTTCCGGTTTGGTGACCGCAGGATTAGGTCTCTGCTTTTTGCAGATGACGTGGTCCTGATGGCTTCATCTGACCGGGATCTTCAGCTCTTACTGGATCGGTTTGCAGCCGAGTGTGAAGCGACCGGAATGAGAATCAGCACCTCCAAGTCCGAGTCCATGGTTCTCGCCCGGAAAAGGGTGGAATGCCATCTCCGGGTTGGGGAGGAGACACTGCCCCAAGTGGAGGAGTTCAAGACAGGCGGATCGGTGCTGCGTCTTCAGTAATGCGGACGTTGTACCGATCCGTTGTGGTGAAGAAGGAGCTGAGCCGGAAGGTAAAGCTCTCAATTTACCGGTCGATCTACGTTCCCATCCTCACCTATGGTCATGAGCTTTGGGTCATGACCGAAAGGATAAGATCACGGGTACAAGCGGCCGAAATGAGTTTCCTCCGCCGTGTGGCGGGGCTCTCCCTTAGAGATAGGGTGAGAAGCTCTGCCATCCGAGAGTAACTCAAAGTAAAGCCGCTGCTCCTTCACATCGAGAGGAGCCAGATGAGGTGGTTCGGGCATCTGGTCAGGATGCCACCCGAACGCCTCCCTAGGGAGGTGTTTAGGGCACGTCCAACCAGTAGGAGGCCACGGGGAAGACCCAGGACACGTTGGGAAGATTATGTCTCCCGGCTGGCCTGGGAACGCCTCGGGATCCCCCGGGAAGAGCGCGACGAAGTGGCTGGGGAAAGGGAAGTCTGGGTTTCCCTACTTAGGTTGTTGCCCCCGCGACCCGACCTCGGATAAGCGGAGGAAGATGGATGGATGTATATATATATATATATATATACATATATATATATATATAGTATATATATATATATATATATATATATACATATATATATAGTATATATATATATATATATATATATATATATATATACATATATATATATAGTATATATATATATATATATATATATATATATACATATATATATATATATATATATATACACACACACACAGATAAATAAATATATATGTGTATAAATAGTACATGGAAAATAGATGCAAATATGCACACACTGGTAGGAGGTCAAAGGTGTACAAAAATTTGAACAAAATCACAGTTAGGAAAAGCAGAATATACAATGTGCTACGTCAAACCATTAGTATAATTATTCATCATAACAATATGATTACACAAACATAATGCATGATTGAAAATGTTTCAAAAACTCTAAACATTTACAAGTAATAACATGACTTAATGTTCATCCCAATATGTTGCCCTAATAAACAAAATATATACAAATGTTGTTAAACATACCTCCTCTGTACTCCGTGTTGTTCCTCCAGTCTGTCAGGTCAATTTCTGCAGTTCCAGCCATCACCAGCTCCAACTCCCTGGCATCGAACACAGACACTAGCCGCACATCCACCACCTGACAACATAAAGACAAGAACATCCATATGTTACTAACATGATTTCATAGACTTAAACAATTTAATACTATTACTATAGTACTATGTCAGGAACCCAATATGTGAGGCAAATAGTGACTGGTTTAAAAAACAAAGTTTTGAATAACAAGTCCATCATAGAAGGAATGGGAAAAAAATCAATAAAACAAAAACCGAGCACCAAGATAGTCCGGTCAAAAACAATAGAATAGAATATATCTTTATTGTCATTGTACATTGTCAGGTCAGGTCGGTTGGATCTGCTACTGCTAACCTGTAATCCAGTACAACCTGTTTCAGGGCTGCCAGCGACTCAACTGGCACTGTTGAGGTGGATTGCTCGACACCCCGGTGGAAGCAAAAACAAGATTCGCCAAAGGCCAAAGGGCGCTCGCCCATCAGTCATCTAGCAAGGTAGGAAGAGCTTAACATCCTTGGCCGGACGTCTTCCTAGGAGAAAGACAACTCAGACTACAAACCTAGGTGTATAATACCCGTAGATTTGGTGTTTACACTGCACCATTGGACAGATGAGCTGAACATAACCAGCAAACGGCCAGGGCGGAGGAGGTCTATACATATAAATAGACTCAACGACCATGTGTAAAGGAGTAAAACTTCTAAAATCAGGAGTGGAGCCCCAAAGGCGGATTGGTGCCTTGCAAACACTGTTTCGGCAGCTCCTGCAGCCAAACTGATGCCAAAAGTCATGCTCAGCATTCCTTTGGATTTTATAAGCAAGGCCGAGATGGGGATCCTGATTACTGGGCAACCCAGGATCTCCATGTGTAATGCTCAGGCAAACACTGTGGAGAGGACACTCCAGCTTCACTTTAACCACGTGTGGAAACAACACGGATTCTGACAGTTACGGGTTATAAGCCCCCATCCAATTGGCGTAGGAAAAAGGCGCCACGGTCAGTTTCGACGGTGGAAAGGATCATCGTGTCTCATCGGACGACTACCGTCCGCCTTAAGCCAGACGGCCCCTGGTCAAAAAGGTGTCGTCCCGCCAACGTTTACCTGATTCAGTGGGTCCTTGGACCTCAGTGTACTGCAAAAGCATGAAAAGCAGTCGGTTAATTTTATGGACCAGACAAACAAAAGAACAAAAGAATGAAGACTCCAGCTCTTCGATTAGGAAGCTGGAATGTGCGAACAATGTGCACAGGAATCTCTGATGACCTTCGTGAAGTAAATGACGCCAGAAAGATGGCCATCATAAATAAGGAGCTTGCCAGGCTTGATGTCAACATACGTAGCTGCTCTTCAAGAAACTAGGCTAGGTTATCTACCTTTTGGAAAGGTAGAGAACCTGAGGAGCCTCGTCAGCAAGGAGTTGGTTTTGCAGTCATCCATCCATCCATCCATCCATCCATCATCTTCTGCTTATCCGAGGTCGGGTCGCGGGGGCAGCATGCTAAGCAGGGAAGCCCAGACCTCCCTCTCCCCAGCCACCTCGTCTAACTCTTCCCCGGGGATCCCGAGGCGTTCCCAGGCCAGCCGGGAGACATAGTCTTCCCAACGTGTCCTGGGTATTCTCCGTGGCCTCCTACCGGTTGGATGTGCCCTAAACACCTCCCTAGGGAGGAGTTCGGGTGGCATCCTGACCAGATGCCCGAGCCACCTCTTCTGGCAACTCTCGATGTTGAGGAGCAGCGGCTTTACTTTGAGTTCCTCCCGGATGACAGAGCCTCTCACCCTATCTCTAAGGGAGAGACCCGCCACCCGGCGGAGGAAACTCATTTCGGCCGCTTGTACCCGTGATCTTATCCTTTCGGTCATGACCCAAAGCTCATGACCATAGGTGAGGATGGGGACGTAGATCGACCGGTAAATTGAGAGCTTTGCCTTCCGGCTCAGCTCCTTCTTCACCATTTTCAGTCAGAAACACACTTTTGGCATCAGTGGAACCTCCATCAGGAAGTACTGAGCGATTGCTGTCTATCCGTCTCAGCACTGCTACAGGTCCAGTGAACATTTTCAGTGTCTATGCTCCTACTCTTTCTTCAACTGAGGAGATTAGCAACTTGATGAGCAGATCGAAGGTGTTCCTAAAGGTGAGTGCTTAATCGTCCTTGCCGATTTTAATGCGGGACTAGGCGCAGATCATGCATCATGGCCATCTTGCCTGGGACACCATGGCTTCGGAAAGATGAACATAAATTGCCAGAGGCTTCTGGAGCTATGCACCTATCACAACCTCAGTATTACAAATACCTTTTTTAAGAGCAAATCATCACACAAAGTATCATGGAAACATTCCAGGTCTCATCGATGGCATCAGCTTGATCTGACAATCACTAGGCGGTTGTCACTAAATAACGTTCTTATTACCAGAAGCTATTATAGTGCAGATTGCAATACGGACCATGCCCTTGTGAGGGCCAATGTGTGCCTTCAGCCCCGTAAAATTCACCGCTCCAAGGCAAAGAGTCGTGCCTGCATTGACACATCAAAGATGTAAATTTCATGCAAGGTGGATGATTACGTATCAACCCTGGACCAAGCTCTTCAAAACCTGCCGGAGCATGATGCTACAGCAAAATGGAATGCCATGAAAGAAGCAATTTACAATACAGCTATTTCTACTTTTGGGAAGAAGGAAAGAACTAGTCACGACGGGTTTAATGCCTATCTACCAATCACGGAACCAGCAATTGACGCCAAACGCGAAGCATTTTTGGCATACAAGAGATGTCCAAATGCTCACTTGCAACACTCAAAAGTACTTGTTGTTTCACACAGCGACCTGCCAGACAGTGTGCAAACAACTATTGGCAGCAGCTCTCCAGATGAGTGCCGAATCTGGTAACATTCGTGGCATGTACAACGGTATTAAGAAAGCAGGAGGACCTGCTGTAAAACGGACTACTCCAATTAAATCTCGGATCGGGGAGAAGATTACCAATCGTGAAGAACAGATGGTCTGATGGGTCGAACACTACTCAGAACTATAAAGCTGTGACACAACTGTCTCTGATGCTGCTCTAAATTATACGAAGGAGCTACCAATCATGAATGAACTCAAAGTTATTGATTCAGTTCCATCTGACAAAGCACCAGGTAACGATAACACTCCACCTGGAGCTCTCAAGCAAGGGAAGCCTGCCCTACTTAAACCGCTGCACGAATTACTGTGTCTATGCTGGGAGGAAGAAGGAGTACCTCAGGATATGCGTGACGCCTTTATTGTTACACTTTATAAGAATAAAGGGGACTGATGTGACTGCAATAGCCATAGAGGAATTTCTCTCTTGAACATCGTTGGAAAGGTTTATGCACGCATAATCTTAAACAGGCTACAGACACTTGCAGATAATATCTATCCTGAATCCCAATGTGGTTTCAGGGCTGGAAGATCGATGACTGACATGATATTTTTAGTCAGGCAGATTCAGGAGAAGCGTAAAGAACAAAGTCAACCTCTTTACATGATGTTCATTTATCTAACTAAGGCTTTTGATTTTGTCAGCAGGAAGGGCCTATTCAAGCGTTTACAAAAGATTGGATGTCCTCCAAAACTACTCAGCATGTTTATCTCTTTCTATACCAACATTAAGGGGACAGTCTTGTATGATGGATCTTGTTCGAACTCCTTCTGTTGTGGCACATGCGGTCTGCATCTTCCTCCGCTGCGGTTCCACCAAGAGGGCCCGCTGACAGCGCCCCTGGACACGCCCCGGCGCTCATCAAGTGGACAACGCCCACTCTCCGCCGCAGCTGGCCGCAGTCCACACCTGTGACTCTATGATGTGAGGCTGTATAAGGGTACCAGTGGACCAAGGAATCGGCGCGGGAACTTTGTTCTCAAATTACTTTCAGTAAGCTGTCATGCTGCTTTTTGCGATCCTGCTCTCCCTGTGTTCTGCCCCTTCATGTTCTCAGTGTGTTTTCTTGTTTCCCCTCCGCAGTACCCACCGTTGTCTCTAAGGTGAGCTGTGCGTCTCACCCTTTTCCCTGGATCTCCCTCTGGACTCTGACTGCCTCCTTCGTACTTCGACTCCTCGCTTCCATACATGGACTACCATGCCTGCATCGCGTCTCTCAACACGCACCTCCAACACTTTGGTAAAACACTCTAGCTAATCTACACACATAGTTTTACACCATACACACTTGAGTTTTTGTCACACTTCATGTCCTTGGTTTATTGTTAGTATTGTTTTGTGTTCTTATTATATATATATATACATATACACATATATATATATATATATATATATATATATATATATATATATACATATACACATATATATATATATAAATATATATATATATATATATATATATATATATATATATATATATATATATATATATATATATTTACTATATATATAAGAAATCTCTGTACATAACTGCCACCTGGTGTTAGTCTGTCGTCATCTCCCTTAGTTAAAACATAACACCTTCTCTATCAACAGTGATGTTAAGCAGGGCTGCGTCTTAGCACCAACTCTTTTTGGAATATTCTTCTCTGTACTCCTGTCCTATGCCTTTGACACATCCATAGAGGGTGTCTATCTACACACAGTCTGACGACAAATTGTTGAATCTGGCAAGATTACGTGCAAAAACCAAAAGGAGGTCAGTGTTAATCCGAGAGATGCTTTTTGGAGACGATGCTGCTCTTGTTTCCAACACACCAAAAAAGCATTACGTCTAATTGACTGTTTTGCAAATGCTTGTGAACAGTTTGGACTTACAGTTAGCCTGCAGAAAACCAATGTTAGGGTTCAAGGTGCTTCAAATCCTGTTATCAAGAGGAATGGTGTCCCTTTAGAAGTAGTAGATCATTTTATATACCTAGGCTCGACAATCAGTTATGTCCTTGGAGAAAGGGGTCCCTTATGATTTTTTGGGGCCTTTTTGAGGCAGCTGGCACTGTACAGTTTATCTAGGGAGGGGAGGGAGTAGCCAGTGATCTTAAAGGCCTACTGAAACCCACTACTACCCACCACGCAGTCTGATAGTTTATATATCAATGATGAAATATTTACATTTAATATACGGCCTTTTTAGTTTACTAAAATGCAATTTTAAATTTCCCGGGAGTTTTTTCTTAAAAACATTGCGTAATGATGACGTGTACACTTAACGTCACGGGCTGTTAGGAAAAATGAGTGCTGCGCACACACACAGCTAAAAGTCATCTGCTTTAACCGCATAATTACACAGTATTTTGGACATCTGTGTTGCTGAATCTTTTGCAATTTGTTCAATTTATATTGGAGAAGTCAAAGTAGAAAGATGGAATTGGGAAGCTTTAGCCTTTAGCCACACAAACACACAGTGATTCCTTGTTTAAAATTCACGGAGTTGAAACTTTACTATGGATCAAAGCGAACATGGATCCCAACCGAATGTCAACCAGCAGGTTTCAATGAGAAAATTGTGGTAAAAAGTCGCTTCTTACCGGAGATCAGCTGAGCTTGTGCCGTCCATACAGCTGCCGTCAACTTCCCTGAGACACTGCGCATCAACACACCCGTGGACACACCCCTCGAACTATCAGGTACTATTTAACTCACTGAAACACTAGCAACACAATAGAAAGATAAGGGATTTCCCAGAATTATCTTAGTAAATGTGTCTAAAAACATCTGAATCCCTCCCAATGCAATCACGTTTTTTTTTTTTTTCTCTCTCTAGTCCGTCGCTATCAATATCCTCAAACACAAATATTTCATCCTCGCTCAAATTAATGGGGAAATTGGTGTTTTCTCAGTCCGAATAGCTGTTTTTGTTGGAGGCTCCGATTAAAAACAATGTGAAGATGTGAGCAGCCATCAACATGTGAAGTCATCGTCTGCGACTTCCGGTAGAGGCAGGGCTTTTCTGCTAGCACCGAAAGTTGCGAACTTTATCGTGGATGTTCTCTACTAAGTCCTTTCAGCAAAAATATGGCTAATCGCGAATTGATCAAGTACGACACATAAAATGGACCTGCTATCCCCGCTTAAATAAGAAAATCTCATTTCAGTAGGCCTTTAATGTCAGTTGTTCTGACCCCCTGAAGTGCATTTCTCTCTGCCGCTATGCAGCTGGCATACCATGCACACATGCAGTATGTCAGCACACTCTCTATTAAGCGATAGGACACAAGCAGTTTTTGTGACAAGTGGTTCTTTTTGAGGAGTCTCAGAAAGTAAAGTCTCTGCTGTGCCTTTTTGATGGTCACTGAGGTGTTCATATTCCACGACAGGTCTTCCTCGATCTGGATCCCCAGGAACCTGAAGTTAGAGACCCTTTCCACATAGTCCCCATTGATGTACAGGGATTGGATGTTTATCGTTTTTGTACTTCTGGAAATACACTATCTGTTCCTTTATCTTGGTGTTGTTAAGGACCAAGTTGTTTTGCCCGCACCACCCAGTCAGCTGCTCCACTTCATTTCTGTAGGCAGACTCATCCAGCCCAGAAATGAGTCCCACAACTGTGGTGTCGTCTGCAAATTTAATAGTGGTATTGCTGGCATGAGCTGGGGTTAAGTCATGAGTGTAGAGGATGTAGACACAGCCCTGAGGGGAGCCTGTGCTGATGCTGATGGAGGCTGAGAGGTCGGAGCCTACTTTCACCCTCTGAGAGCGATTTATCAGGAAGTCCAGGATCCAGTGGAAGATGGAGGAAGACAGTCCCAGCCCTGTCAGTTTGTGCACCAGTCTGTGGGAAAGGATGGAATTGAAGGCAGAGCTAAAATCAACAAAGAGTAGCCTTGCATTGCTCCCCTGCTGCTCTTGGTGGCTCAGAGCAGTGTGGAGGGCTGTTGTGATAGCATCCTCCGGAGATCTGTTGGCACCTGAGAGCCTTGTTCCTTTCCTTTAGCAGGGTCCTGACCTCACCAGTCATCCAGGGCTTTTGGTTTGGATGGACCCGGATGTGCTTCTCGGTCATAGCAATATCCGTGCAGAACTTGATATAGCTCAGCACAGATAAAGAGTAGTCCTCCAGGTCCTGCTGTTCACAGATGCCCCAGTTTGTCCTTTCAAAGCAATCTTGGAACTGTTGAGAGGTGCCCTCAGGCCAGATTTTAACAGTTTTAATTGTCGGGCAGCACTTTTCCTGAGGGGTGTGTGCTGGGATTAACAACACTGACAGGTGGTCGGTCTGGCCCAAGTGTGGTAGTGGTTTAGCCCTGTAGCTACTCTTGATATTAGAGTATGCCTTGTCATGAGTGTTTTTTCCCCTAGTTGTACATTAATGTACAACTAGGGAACTTTAGGGACACAGTATTCAATTCTGGATGATTTAAGTCCCCGGCCCATGATGTGCGCCGCCTCAGGGTACGCGCTTTGTTGACTGCTAACGGAGTCATGTAACACCCTGTAATACTAGAACAAAAGACAAAGCAAAAATTCTTGAAAAAGTATTCCAAAAAAGTAACAACAAAATGCATGGCAGAAGACCAGGACAAAGTAACAACATACAACAAAGCACAACAGCACAACACAAATTGTACCTACAAATGAATCAGGACAACAAACAGAAACTTGCACGGCCAAGAGCAAGGAGCCAGGAGAACTGGAGAAAATAGAATGCGATAAGCAAGGTTTCCGGGTGTAAATAGATGACTAATTCAGGGAAAAAAGAACCACAGTCCAGCTCACTGCAGCAAGGCTTAAGGCCTTATTGCTAAATTCTCCACAGGTGTGTCTCCTGGCTCCACTCCCATGTCAGCTTCACAGCAATCTGAAAAGCAGGGTATAGGTTAACAGAACAATGGGGGTAAACAACTCAACTGCCAAGCAATACATAGAAAAGAAAGAAAGACCTAAACAAAATTCTCAAAACACAACACAACTGCCACCTGGTAGTCAATATGGTGGCCCACCTGGCTTATCTGGAAATTTGGTGAGAAAAACTTAAATAAGAGAGGGCTTAAGAATGAGCTTTGTCGAAATCCTGGCGCGATCTTTAGGCCTAATGGACCAAATAAGAAACCCGCTGCCATGTCGCCTCGAGTTTATTATAGCACTCACATTAAACATTGGATGGCCGTCGATAAGCTTAGGCGGAGGAGGAGGCACGACAGAAGGGCTAAGGAGCTGGTCTCTACAGGCTTGAGCTTGGACACATGGTAAGTGGGGTGGAGGTTGAGCGAAGCAGACAATTTGAATCTAACCACACCAGGGTTAATGATGCGCTCTATAATGTAGTTATCAACAAAATGAGGAGGAAGCTTCTTAGAGGAAACTGCAAGAGGTAAGTCTTTGGAGGACAGCCACACCTTTTGACCAGGCGGTTGGCTAGCCACTGGTTACGCTCAGCAGTGCGTTCCAAGATCTGCGGGCCTGTCGAACATGCTGCTTCACCAAAGGTACAGCAACTCTCCTCTCCAATGACGGGAGGGTAGGAGGCTGGAACCTGTAGGCTGCGCAGAAGGGTGACATTCCAGTGGCCGAGCTAACCAGAATGTCATGGGCGTACTCAAGCCAAGGAAGTTGCTGTGCCCACTTTCCTGGGTCCTGATGACAGTTACACCTGATGGCAGCTTCCCGTCCTGATTATTTTGTTCAGATTGTCCATTGGTCTATGGATGGTACCCTGACGAGATAACTGGATGACGCCCCAACACCCTACAGACAGTTCTCCATACTGCACATCTGCCCAAGTGCACTCTCCATCTCTGCCTGGGACGATATCCATCGGGATGTCGTGATGTCTGACCACTCTTATAAGTAGCTCACCAGTCTCTAATGCTGAAGGTTCGCTTAACTAATGTGTCCCACCCTAAACAGTCCACAATGTTGAAGACTGTAGTGTAGTGATTAGAAACAGGTATTCCAATCACAATGTCCATAGAGATTTGGGACTAAAGTCTCGATGGTGTGAGGAGAGGTCGGACCAGACCTGCAGGGACTTAATGGAACGACTTACAAACCCTGTTTCCATATGCGTTGGAAAATTGTGTTAGATGTAAATATAAACGGAATACAATGATTTGCAAATCCTTTTCAACCAATATTCAATTGAATGCACTACAAAGACAAGAAATTTGATGTTCAAACTCATAAACTTTATTTATTTTTTGTTGCAAATAATAAAATAATAATTAACTTAGAATTTAATGGCTGCAACACATGCCAAAGTAGTTGGGAGAGGGCATGTTCACCACTGTGCATTCAATAAACGTTTGGGAACTGAGGAAACTAATTGTTGAAGCTTTTAAAGAGGAATTCTTTCCCATTCTTGTTTTATGTAGAGCTTCAGTCGTTCAACAGTCCGGGGTCTCCGCTGTCGTATTTTTCGTTTCATGATGCGCCACACATATTCGATGGGACACAGGTCTGGACTGCATGCGGGCCAGGAAAGTACCCGCACTCTTTTTTTACGAAGCCACGCTGTTGTAACACATGCTGAATGTGGCTTAGCATTGTCTTGCTGAAATAAGCGGGGGCGTCCATGAAAAAGACGGTGCTTAAATGGCAGCATATGTTGTTCCAAAACCTGTATGTACCTTTCAGCATTAATGGTGCCTTCACAGATGTGTAAGTTACCCATGCCTTGGGCACTAATGCACCACCATACCATCACAGCTGCTGGCTTTTCAACTGTGCGTCGATAATAGTCTGGATGGTTCGCTACCCCTTTGGTCCGGATGACATGATGTTGAATATTTCCAAAAACTATTTGAAATGTGGACTCGTCAGACCACAGAACACTTTTCCACTTTGCATCAGTCCATCTTAGATGATCTCGGGCCCAGAAAAGCCAGTGGCGTTTTTGGATGTTGTTGATAAATGGCTTTTGCTTTTCATAGTAGAGCTTTAACTTGCACTTACAGATGTAGCGAAGAACTGTATTAGGTGACAGTTGTCTTCTGAAGTGTTCCTGAACCCATGTGGGGATATCATTTAGAGATTAATGTTGGTCTTTGATACAGTGCCGTCTGAGGGATCGAAGGTCATGGTCATTCAATGTTGGTTTCCGGCCATGCCGCTTACGTGGACTGATTTCCCCAGATTCTCTAATCTTTTGATATTATGGATCTTAGATGTTGAAATCCTTATATTTCTTGCAATAACACTTTGAGAAACAATGTTCTTAAACTGTTTGACTATTTGCTCACGCAGTTGTGGACAAAGGGGTGTACCTCGCCCCATCCTTTATTGTGAAAGACTGAGCATTTTTTGGGAAGTTGTTTTTAATACCCAATCATGGCACCCCCCTGCTCCCAATTAGCTTGCACACCTGTGGGATGTTCCAAATAAGTGTTTGATGAACATTCCTCGACTTTATCAGTATTTATTGCCACCTTTCCCAACTTCTTTGTCACGTGTTGCTGGCATCAAATTCTAAAGTTAATGATTATTTGCTAAAAAAAAAGGTTTATCAGTTTGAACATAAAATATGTTGTCTTTGTAGAATATTCAACTGAATATGGGTTGAAAATTATTTGCAAATCATTGTATTCCGTTTATATTTACATCAAACACAATTTCCCAACTCAGATGGAAACGGGGTTTGTTTTTCGGGTGAAAACACAACAGGCTACCACCAACTGCTTGGCATCCTTGGCGATGGTAGGCCACCAGAAACGCTTTGACAACAGGAAAAGATATTGCCGAAGTCCCGGATGACACGCTAGCTTTCACGAGTGACCCCGGTCGAGCACCTTAGGTACAACATAAGCGGTCCAGCAATGTGGCTATATTTACGATTGAATCACCTATAAAAATTAATGAACCCCAAAATAATTTGTAGGAGTTTCCTAGAAGTTGGCCGAGGCCAATCTACCAAAGCCTGAATTTTGGCAGGGTCCATTTTCTATAGTATAGCTCAAAAAGGTAACCAAAGCCAAATGAAATGCGCATTTCTCAGCTTTTAAAAATAGCCCATTATTTAAAAGCCATTGCATCACCAGACGCACGTTAAATATGTTCTGAACGTGATGACAAAAAAACAGGGTGTCATCCAGATACACAGACACAAAACATACACATCATTGATCAAACTCTGAACTGTGGCCGGCGCATTGGTGAGTCCGAAAGGCATCACTAGGTATTCAAAATGACCCATAGGGGTATTAAACGCGGTCTTACACTCATCGCCCTCTCTTATGCGAACCAGATGAAAAGTGGAAAAGATTGTGGCTGAATGGAGTGGCGTAAAAACAGTCCCCATAAGTGGCATGGAGTACTTATTTTTAACTGTGATTATATTAAAAGCTGTATAGTCAATACAAGGGCGGAGTAAGCCGTCCTTCTTTTTCACAAAGAAGAATCCAACACCAAAAGAAGATAAGGACGGCCGTATAAGTCCCGCAGCTAACGAGTTGAGGATAGTCTTCCACGACGTGTCTTCAGAGGGACGTCTGTCGCAGAATGTCCCAAGGCAAGTTCTTGCTTGTCAGAAGGTTGACTTGGCTTTAGCTTTATGGGGCAACGAGAAATGAGCTTACCCGCCTTTCCACGATACATTCGGATGGTGAGAGTCTGTTACCTGCCAGCTGCATAGCCTCGTCAACGTCCCTTGGTGATGAAGTTTCACTCATTAGAGTTCCAGCAGTTGAGGCCCCAGCAGTAACCCCTGGGGTGGCAGAAAGCCCATGCCCTGCAGCCCTCTCCCGAGAACGCTCGCGAAGGCGGTTGTCCAGTTGTATAGCCTGATCAGCTTATCACCTCTTGCTGCCACATAGCTGTTTGTATTCTCAGTTCTCCTCTTTTGGTGCAGTTCAACTCTTGTATTCTTACTGCATTTCTCCTTTCCCCTAAAGGTCCTGTGTTCCCCTAGTACAGGGGTCTGCAACCCACGGCTCCGGAGCCGCATGCGGCTCTTTGATAACTCTAATGCGGCTCAGCTTGTCACAGCCAGGACGCTCTGCTTGTCAAACCTTGGGACACGCCCACGACCGCGCACATCCAGGGACGCGCTGCAGGAGGAAACACCGACAAAGACATGTGGGTGTCCAAGTTAAAGCGCCTGACAGCGGACGTTAAAAATGTTTCACGCCAGAAGGCCATTCTTGCTCAGAATCACAAATGGTGTGATAATGAAAACCTCCCCAAACCATACAAACTTGTGTCCGAAACTTGGAACGCTATCCCCTACTTTTATGTGAACATGAAAAAGTATGCACTTGGAGTCCTGTCTATCTTTGGATCCACATATATATGTGAGCGTGTGATCTCCAACATGAACTTTATTAAAAACAAACATCGCACACGCCTCACAGATGAGAGTTTACAATCCTGTGTGAAGATAAAGGTGACGCCATACAGCCCTGATGTGGAGACGCTGTGCGCTGCGGTGCAGAAGCAGAAATCACATTGACCAAGTATGATACATATTTTAATTTCCTATAATTTTGCATATATTCACATTTTTTAATTGTTCAGTCAAATAGACATTTTATCATTCAGTTTGGCAGCTGCCTGCACGGCGCCAGTAAAAGGATGACAGCACAGAGAGAGAGGACGGCATTTGTGGTTCTCTGCCAGTGGATAATTTAAGTTTGGCATTTTGTTTTTTCATTACTACAAGGAGGACTTAAATAGACATTAAGTATTTCACTAAACCTTCAACCCGACATCTTTTTTGGAGTTAAATACGTTTTGTTGCATACAGAAATTTTATTTAATTTTCTCTGTAGTCATTAATTGATTTCATAAATGTAACCCATATTAATTTGTTTATACATAGCACAGAGCAAAAAAAAACTTTATATACAGTGTTCTTTCATTTAAAATTTCAAAAGAGCTTTGTGGCTTCCATTGTTTCCTTTAATTTGTGAAACGGGTCAAAATGGCTTGCAGACCCCTGCCCTAGTAATATAGAGCACAGAGCATGCTCACCCCATCCACTCTCAGCTGTCAGGATCCATAATGTGATGGCATGTTCGGTCACAGACTCCCTGTCTTGTTTGAGCCGAGTGAGTCTGTCTTTGGCCTCTCTGTCCTGAACCTAAGGATGATTGGCAAAGATGGCCACCGCCCATGCTGTAGCGCTACCTGCCAGGAGGCTCACCAGGTAGGCCGCACAAGGTCGGTCAGAGCTGTGGGTTGAAGGCTCCAGGTCAAACACTAATTGACATTGGTGAATAAAGCAGTTACATTTACCAAAATTTACCCCGGAACATCTCGGGGGAAGGTATCATGGGTTCATGTCAAACATGTGGTTCAGTAGAAGCATTTAAGTCTCACCTTAAAACTCATTTGTATACCCTAGCCTTTAAATAGACTCCCGTTTTTAGACTATTTGATCTGCCGTTCCTTTTCTTTTTCTCTTATGTCCCACTCTCCCTTGTGGAGGGGGTCCGGTCCGATCCGGTGGCCATGGATGACGTACTGCCTGTCCAGAGTCGGGACCCAGGATGAACCGCTCGTCCAGAGTCGGGACCCAGGATGGACAGCTCGCCTGTGTATCGGCTTGGGACATCCCTGCGCTGCTGATCCGCCTCCGCTTGGGATGGTTTCCTGCTGGCTCCGCTGTGAACGGGACTCTCGCTGCTGTGTTGGATCCGCTTTGGACTGGACTCTCACGGCTGTGTTGGATCCATTATGGATTGAACTTTCACAGTATCAAGTTAGACCCGCTCGACATCCATTGCTTTCGTCCTCTCCAAAGTTCTCATAGTCATCATTGTGACAGACGTCCCACTGGGTCATCATTGTCACCGACGTCCCACTGGGTGTGAGTTTTCCTTGCCCTTATGTGGGCCTACCGAAGCTGTCATAGTGGTTTGTGTTGTGGTTTGTGCAGCCCTTTGAGACACTACTGATATAGGGCTATATAAGTAAACATTGATTGATTGATGTGAGAGTGACAGAACAGGCCTTGAGAGCAACGTAACATGAAAAAAGTCCCTTTCAGCAGCAAATACAGCTACCTGGGATGCCTTTTCCTCGAGTTTAGCTGATAGCTTGTGCACCATGCTTGTGAGGTCTTGGATGGGCTCAATATGATATGTCAACATCTGCCCATGTGCTTCTTAAGGCCTTTTGCCATCTTTCTGCCTCGGCGGGTTCCCTGCCTGTTGGTTCTCTCTGTTAGGCAGTGTATGGCAGGAACCCAAGATGCATAGCAGATAATAACTGGTTCAAAAACAAAGTTTTATTTACAAACCCTGTTTCCATGTGAGTTGGGAAATTGTGTTAGATGTAAATATAAACGGAATAAAATTATTTTCAAAACCTTTTCAACCCATATTCAATTGAATATGCTACAAAGACAACATATTTGATGTAAAAACTGAAAAAAATGTTTTTTTGCAAATAATTATGAACTTCAAAGAATTTGATGCCAGCAACATGTGACAAAGAAGTTGGGAAAGGTGGCAATAAATACTGATAAAGTTGAAGAATGCTCATCAAACACTGGGTGCCATGATTGGGTATAAAAACAGCTTCCCAAAAAATGCTCAGTCTTTCACAAGAAAGCATGGGGCGAAGTACACCCCTTTGTCCACAACTGCATGAGCAAATAGTCAAACAGTTTAAGAAGAACGTTTCTCAAAGTGCAATTGCAAGAAATTTAGGGATTTCAACATTTACGGTCCATAATATCATCAAAAGGTTCCGAGAATCTGGAGAAATCAGTCTACGTAAGCGGCATGGCCGGAAACCAACATTAAATGACCGTGACCTTCGATCCCTCAGACGGCACTGTATCAAAAAACGACATCAATCTCTAAAGGATATCACCACATGGGCTCAGGAACACTTCAGAAAACCACTGTCACTAAATACAGTTCGTCGCTACATCTGTAAGTGCAAGTTAAAGCTCTACTATGCAAAGCAAAAGCCATTTATCAACAACATCCAGAAACGCAGTGGGCTTCCCTGGGCCCGATATCATCTAAGATGGATTGATGCAAAGTGGAAAAGTGTTCTGTGGTCTGACGATTCCACATTTCCAAATTGGTTTTGCAAATATTTGACATTGTGTCATCCGGACCAAAGGGGAAGCGAACCATCCAGACTGTTATCGATGCAAAGTTCAAAAGCCAGCATCTGTGATGGTATGGGGGTGCATTAGTGCCCAAGGCATGGGTAACTTACACATCTGTGAAGGCACCATTAATGCTGAAAGGTACATACAGGTTTTGGAACAACATATGCTGCCATCTAAGCGCCGTCTTTTTCATGGACGCCCCTGCTTATTTCAACAAGACAATGCCAAGCCACATATAGCACGTGTTTCAACAGCGTGGCTTTGTAAAAAAAGAGTTCGGGTACTTTCCTGGCCCGCCTGCAGTCCAGTCCTGTCTCCCATTGAAAATATCTGGCGCATTATGAAGCGAAAAATACGACAGCGGAGACACCAACCTTTCGATCCCATGAGCAAGGCAGTGGGACGACTCACTCGGCTGCCAGTCACAGTGCTTGGACTTACAGCGCAAAACATTTCTGTAGTCCCCAAAACGCCTATGCAGTGCAACCACCAGCGCACTGTAATCAAGTCTCTCTTCTGGGTTCAACAGGAGCAAATAGCATTCGGCTTCCTCCATCAGTGATAAAGCCAACTGCAAATCCCTTGCCACCTCAGTCCAGCCTACTTTATTCGCCAAAAAGCTCAAATTGTGTTCCATAAAGCTTCCTTGCTTCCGTTTCTCGAAAACTTTGGAGTTCTCATTGCGTCGCACATAAGATCATGGGCTGTTTGCTTACATTCGGCGACAGCTTTGCTGCTGCTGCGTTGCGATATAGCTAATGGTGGACTTGTCTGTTTGGGCAAAAACGCAGGTGCCAGCTTGACACAAGCTGCTTCTGTCAAATTTATTGCACAATGTTCAGATCCTTTTTCTACCTGCTTTCGAGCGCTGATGCCACCGATCAACCTCTCTTCCCTATGCTGTAGGACAGTGGGTTTAAACACAGCAGTGGAGAATGAGTGACATGGTTGGAGATGCTCTATCTGACGCATTATGAACAAGCGGTAACAGATACTCAGTGAACATAAACACAAATTCAAGTGTGTGTTCCACTGTTAGCCCTAACTCAGGCTCCCACAGTCAACACAGTGTCTACCAAACTGTTGCGCACACCGTTCAACTCTTTTTATATTTATGATTTGATCGAGAACCCAGCCTGTAGACAACATTTTCACTTTTTGACTTGACTTCCTGTTCGAAAATGCTCGTTTGCACAACTTGTGCTTGAGTCTGAGAATGTGGCGTTCAGACATTATATCACATGCAAGCCTGAAATTGTGTGACATCTGTGGTATGATTTGTGTACAGTATCAGTGATTTAATATTATATGACAAGAAGGAGATGTACTGTGACTATGATGACCAGTACCTCATAGAAGCCCCGAACCAGACTCTCAGTCTGCTGAGCCACGCCCCTCTCAATGCGCCACTTGACCATACACTCGATGTACTCCTTCTTGTTCTTCTCCGACACAGGAATACTCGCCCCACCCGGCTTGAGCTCTCGCTCTGTGATCTGCAGACACACCATACATACTAATGGTAAAATATAATTATTAATGTCCATGAGTGTGTGACCTAATGACCTGTCCAAAGACCTCCTCGTTGACAGTGAAGGTCAGGTCCAGCATGTCCTCGATGTCGTTATCCTTCATCCACTGCAGACTTTGGTGGAACTCTTCATCCAGGAACTCCAGATCACTTAGGTCACATGATCTGGTTGGTCACATTATTGGTGTTTGATTATACTAGAGAAAACTACACTGATTGTAACTATCAATCTAATTATCTATCTACCAATCCATTCGGGGGGATTTGGATCTGGATTTTCTAATCAATTATTGTTAGAGGATAGAGATAGTGGCTTAACAATGATTTCTACAGTTAAATATTGTTTTCAGTAATTTTGAAAATTGTGGAAGTAACAAAACTGTAAGGTTCTGTCAGTCTGGAATTCCAAGATGCACTGACAGCAGGTGTAGCCCAGGTAAATGTGAATTTAATGTCAAAAAACAAAGTAGGAGTAATGCACACGAAAAACCATTTCAAGAAGAAACAAGGATTGAGCCTTGTGTGAAGGGTAGGCGGATGTACGTTTGTATAAAACAGCCTGATTGGCAGTCTGAAATAGGTGTGCTCGGATTGCCAATCAGGGACAGGTGTGGAAAAAAGCGCTCAGGCAAGAGTAGTGACGCAAACATGAAACAGTACCAAAAATAAAAGCGCTGGAAAGGAAACAATAGCAAACACATGTCCTGCAGATTTCATCCAATATTTTCTAAGTAGTTATTAAGTTTTCAACGACTGCGTTTCAATTGTAATTTTTTACATTTCTGTCTGACAAGTACTGAGGGTAATCCTTTTGAGCACCATTTTTGATGATGGAATTTAAGATGCTCGATGTTGCTCTCATGTTTTTTGTTTCTGTCAAAATAATTGACTGTAACATATTTTCTACTGTACATGTTCACAGTATGAGGATTAGCTTTTTCTTAAACGTTTTGTACTTATTTTTTGCCTCTGTAGATCTTTGTATTACGAAGGTTCTCTTTAATGTATTTTTCTTTTTACCAGCATTTTTCAGAGATTTTGTCATTTATGGTAAATTGTTCTTCTCCTGATTATTACTAAGTTGTTTCCATGGAAGACGTTTAACAAAAAGCCTCATAAAAATATTAAAACATTTTGTATATGCATCAGTTACATTTTTTTTTACCAGTAAGCTACTTGAAAAATGTAGTAGGCTAAGCCACAAGTTATTCTCAATTAAAGGTAGATAAACTACAGGAGAATTGCAAGCTACACTATAATCTACATGGCAAAAGTAGTTTGCTAAAATAAAATTACATTGAACTGCATTTCTATCTATGGGCTCACATGTATAATATAAATGTTAATGTAATTGAGAGTGTATAAATGGATCCAATAATGGCCAGTTATTGTGGTTTTCCTGCAAGTCATCTTCTTTACTAAAGATAAAATATCTGCGTGAGAGAACCCCATTTTCAAGTATGTTTTTATCTTTTGTTGTCAGCCTAAAACATCCCTCTGTCTTTGACTCCCTCGTCGTGACGTGACATGGAAGCGTGACTGTTATGATTTTGCTTACTAGTTTCAATGATTCACCTTATCTTGCATCTGATTGACCAGTCTGTATTGTGGATGTTGTCATTCATTTAAGTCATTGTGTTTTCTTCATATTTTTTTTAGCCTGGATTCGTAGCCAATTTTTTTCTTTGTAGCCTGTAGTTTTGATGTAAACTACCTAGCTACATTGGTCTAAAAGAAGCTAAACCACAGAAAAAAGTACTAGTTAAAATGTAGCTAAGCTACTGCCAAGCTACTGGAAAATGTAGTTAAGCTACATAGCTTAGATTAATGTAGCTTGTTACTGCCCATCACTGATTTTTAATGGAGTTTAAAATGGCCTTCACCATGTAAGCTGTCCAGCCATCGATTATGCAACGAAGAGAAGGCAGCACAAACAGAGGACAAAGTGGGCTGGCATAGACTGGCTTGAGGCAAGAAACGTGGAATACTGAATGATGGTTGATCAGGCGGTTGTTGAAGCTTAACGGACGGTTGATGAGCCTGTCGATCTTAACAGGTCAGAAAAATCTTTGAGTCAGCTTCCTGGAGGTACAAGCCAACGGTAAGTTTTAGGGAGCAGAGCCATACCTCCTGTCCCCATTGCTTCGCCGGTGCTGGGATCCTGTGGCAATCAGCCAGCATGCAGTAGCGGGAAGCAGTCCGTGATAAGGCGTCCTGGTGAATGTGAAAGTGGATTGACGGCACAGATATGTCTAATTTCTGGGAAATAAACAAAGGAAGCTGATAACCGCAGGCAGACTTGAATGGGAATATATCTGTGGCCGAGCAGATAAGGAAGTTACGTGCATATACCTCCCAGAGCAGGTGGGAGGACCAGGAAGAAGGTTGTTGGTGACATATGCAGAGGAAGGCAGCTTCCAGGTCTTGAATTGCCTGCTCCGTCTGGCCGTTTAACTGAGGATGCTATTCCAACAAGAGGCTCTTAGTAGCTCCCAATACTTTGCAGAAAGTCTTCCAGAACTGGGACACCAATTGTGGCCCCATGTCAAAGACCAATTCCAAGAAAATGCAATGATTACGAAAAAAACGTAAGCCTCACAAGTAGCTGCGCTGTCTCCAGGGATGACGGTAACTTAGGTAGGGTGATGAAGTGGGCCATCTTCAAAAACTGAGTGACCACGTTGAGGATTACACGCCTGTGAGGCCTGTGATTAAATCCAGGATAATGTACGACCAAGGACGTGGAGGAACGGGAAGCATACGCAGCAAGCCTGCTGGCAGGCTGTGTGACATCTTCTTTCTGGCACCAACAAAAGGCGGAAACAAACTCTTGGACGTTGGTGCTTTTAGAAAGCCACCAAAAGCTGAGCAAGGTAGAACAGTGTGCACCTCACCCTGGGATGGGTGTGTGCGTGTCCCCACAGAAGGACCTTGGATCTCAGCTCAGCTAGAACAAACAGTTTATCTGAGAGACAAGTTATCTGGCACCTGAGAGTTATTGTCTGCGTCGGATACCCTTTTCTTCACCTACCACTGGATGGTTCCCACCACCTGGGCCACAAGAATGATGGTCTCTGGCATGCCTTCCTCTGTGGTAGGACTGGGGATCTTGGAGACATAATCCAGTTCGACATTCCAGAGAATGTCAAACTGCATATCAGGTCTATATGATGAAGAAGTTATAGCAGGTGAGGAATAAAGACTAACGTTACTGATGGAAGTTAAGTCATTGAGGAGTACTGATGTACGCTAGGTTCAGTGAAAACCAGTAATGGGGTTGCAGTTGCCTACAACCAGTGCATCTACGTCTGTAGTGCAAGAATAATGGCCAGTAGATCTCTATTCCCCACATCATAATTTCTCGAAAAAGGCACAAGGATGGAGCCTCTGGTCGACTGGAGAGCGGTGGGACAAAACCACTCCCACTCCTGTTTCCGACGCGTCGACCACGACAAAAAAATTGCAAAGCAAGATCAACATGGGAGAGAAAGACAAAGCCCCCTCAGCTTCTGGAGTCTAGCCAAAAGCATCTTAATGCATTGTCAAAGGTTTACATCCAAAAATCACTGGTAAAATCATTGGAAAAAAACATTATCAATACGTGTGGTATAGTGGCCTGCAATTCTGCTTGGCTTTGTGATTTTAGGACATAAAGTCATGCTTGACATTGTGTTTATGAAGTCATCAATAGTCCTGCTTTTTTTGGGTTCAAGAGGTCACTGAAGAAGTTTCCAAAAAATAAATTTACTTTTGTACTACTAATTCCCGTAAAAATTGCTTTAATCCTGTTCTCAAACGTTCCAATGCTTAACTTGGGTGTTCTATATATATAGTTTAATAAATAAATGTGTATCCGGATTTATATAATTCTCTAATTCTAGACTAATATGATCTATGTTGTAAAATGTTTCCAATTCATCATTTTCCTGTTCAGCAATGTTTTGTGTTGCTCTATGAATGCCCCTGATATTCCCCAGAATAATGTTATCTTACTGCCTGGCATATAACTGTTGGCACAATGCTGCCATCTCCTATTTGATATTCTCCAGAACACCGATGTTCTCTACTATTGTCGCAGTTATGCATTCTCCTTTAAAATCATCTTTAGCTCCTGTTTTACTGCTGTTTTGTCCTTGCTGAGAATCTTGATTTTTTCTTTTAACTTTTTTGTATCACAATTCCCATTCTCCCTCTCTAGTTTTGTTGTATATTTTCTACATGTGATTGTAGATTATTGATAGCACCTTGTAGATTTTCTATTGTATGCATTAATGCTCTTATATTCGGGTAATCTGTTTCTGGCAATTGAAGGGAGGAAAAGTTGTTCTCCGTATCGTGTAATTTCTAATAAAGCGTATCAAACTTTATAAAGTTCAAGATTCACCATCTTAGCTTTGTTTTACAGTGATATTGTTTGAAGCCTCATTGCGTATACATCTGGGGCAGTACCTCATGATTGGCAGACAAGGGTGGTTGTTCCTTTTTTTAGGAAGGGGAACTGTGTTCAAAGAATCGTGGGATCACAGTCCTCAGCCTTCCCGGTAAGGTCTATTCAGGTGTACTGGAGGTGAGGCTATGCCGGATAATCAAACATCGGATTCAGGAGAAGCCATGTGGTTTTTGTCCTGGTCGTGGAACTGTGGACAAGCTCTCTACTCTCGACAGGGTCCTTAACGGTGCATGGCAGTTTGCCCAACTAGTCTACATGTGATTTGTGGACTTGGAGAAGGCATTTGACCGTGTCCCTAAGAAAGTCCTGTGGGGAGTACTCAAATTTATGGGCTATCGGACTGTCGGAATGTCCGCTCCCTATATGAGAGTGTCAGAGCTTGGTCCATAGTCACAGTCTGTCTGTGTCTGTTTGTCTCTGTGTGTCTTTGGGAGAGTGGGCGTGTTTTGGGCGTAGGCTTGGCTCCAGCTCTCAGCCTGGCACAGCTGATCCCAGCACCCTAATCACTCACCTGCCTGCCATCAACTCATCACCTGGAGCCTACAAATGTTTGGACTTCACTTGGCGCGATCGCCAGATCGTTTCACCTTTCTACATGCGGTAACGCTTCTCGTCCGTTTGTCCTAAAATTCTAGCACTTTTGAAAATCTTGCGAACCTGCCATTTTTGTGTTTTTTGGCTCCTGATCTTACCCGTTTTTCCTCTGCCTTCGGTTCCCTACCTGCAGTGTGTGCCTGCCTCAGCCTGCTAGCCACAGCCTGCTAACCACAGCCTGCTAGCCTCAGCCTGCTAGCCTCGGCCTGCTAGCCTCACCCTGCTAGCCACAGCCTGCTAGCCTCAGTGTGCTCTCCTGCTGAATTTCCCCCAGGGATCAATAAAATGCCTTCTATTCTATTCTAATCTATTCTAGACTGCAAAGCCAAGGACTACAAGCTCCCTCCTTTCCCTCAGGTTTTATTAATAATAACCCTTGAACTCTAATTCAGCTTGTCTTGTCTGCATTTTGGTCCACCAGTTTTACCCACTGTGACACCATATTGCCGGCAGATAATCGGACCCATTTTCACTGAGCGTTGGACTCCACCAGGGCTGCCTTTTATCACCAATTCTGTTCATAACTTTTATGGACAAAAATTCTAGGTGGGGGGATCCTGTTTGGTGGCGGCAAGATTTGGCGGCTGCAGGATTAGGTCTCTGTTTTTTGCAGAAGATGTGGTCCTGGTGGCTTCATATGGCCAGGATCTTCAGCTGTCACTGGATCGGTTCGCAGCCGAGTGTGAAGCGACTAGGATGAAAATCAGCACCTACAATTCAGAGTCCATGGTTCTCGCCCGTAAAAGAGTGGAGTGCCATCTCCAGGTTGGGGAGGATATTTTTCACCAAGTGGAAGTTTAAGTACCTTGGAGTCTTGGTCACGAGTGTAGGAAGAGTGAATCGTAAGATTGGCTGGCGAATCGGTGCGGCGCCTGCAGTAATACGGACACTGTAATGATCAGTTATGGTAAAGAAAAAGCTGAGCCGGAAGACAAAGTTCTCAATTTACTGGTCAATCTACGTTCCCATCCTCACCTATGGTCATGGGCTTTGGGTTATGACCCAAAGGACAAGATCACGGATACAAGCGGCGGAAAAGAGTTTCCTCCATCAGGTGCAGGGCTCTCCCTGAGTGAAAAGCTCTGTCATTCGGGAGAAGCTCACAATAAAGCATCTGCTCCACGTTGAGAGGAGTCAGATGAGGTGGTTCGGACATCTGGTCAGGATGACCCCGGATGCCTCCCTAGAGAAGTGTTGAGGGTATGTCTGAACCGGTAGAAGGCCACAAGGAAGACCCAGGACACTCTTGAGAGACTCTTGGCTGGCCTGGGAACGCCTCGGGATCCTCGGGAGGAGCTGGATGAAGTGGCTGTGTAAAGGGAAATCTGGGCTTCTCTGCTTAGGCAGCTGCCGCTCTGACCTGACCTTGGCTAAGCGTAAGAAGATGGATGGATAGATTGTTTGAAGAAAAATAAATACAAATTCCTTGTATCTCTGACGGATTATCTCCATTGTTTGTTACCATCTTACCGAGATAGATGTAGCTGTCAACTACTTTGATAAGGTTTCCATCTACAACGTCTGGTGCCCCGGTAGAGTACTTATCACTTTGGCGCATGTTTAGGCCCACCGGTTTGCTTTTGAGATAGATTTCATTCAGCATAACATTCAGTACTTGTGGAGTGTGGGCCACCAATATTATGTCATCAGCAAAAATCATACGAGAAAGATGTTCGCCGTTGATGTTGACTCCCTTTCCTTCACTGTTGATAATAGCGTCTAGGAAACAGGCTGTGAAGAGTTTGGACGAGACATTGTCACCATATGTGGATCCACTTTCAAGGTTGATCTTATTGCAATACCGGTGCAATCTCAATGTTGAAGTGGCACCACTAAACAGGTCTTGGAGGATCAAGATGTATGCTGCATTTACTCCTTGGTTTTTGAGTGTAGCAGAAAGTTGGGAAAATGATATTGAGTCAAACGCCTTTTTATAGTCGACAAATGCAAAGCAAAGTGGGATATTATATTTGGTAGCTTTTTCTTTTAGTTGACTAATAGCCTGGATGTGGTCAATATTAGAAAAGCCCACCCAAAATCTAGCTTGTTCTCTTAGTTGGTGACTTTCTAGGGCTCTTAGCATCCGCCGCAATAAAACCTGTGAGAATACTTTATCCGTCACAGGAAGAAAAATGATAGGTCTATAGGTATTTTTTTTAATCTGCAGTGTCTCTTCTCTTGTGGATAAGTACGAATGATGCCAACATTGGAATAGGAAGTAACTAATGATATACTATACTAATTATATGATAGTTAAGATACAAAAATATTAAGGAATATCAATATATTAATTTCTTTAAGTGTAGCAATATGTGTCGTTAGCATTAAAACTATTAATCTTCCTTAACAATTCAGTCTGTGAGTCCACACGTGTCTGCCTGACATTGTTCCATGGACTGCATGACATCACACACATTTACAGACAATATCATACGTACATTAAACTACGACTTACAATTAATATTGACAATGAAACAATCAACATAAGATGAACAGCTGAGCATGCACATTACACATGGGTACAAGACTGGTTTGTCATTAACCACTGTTTTACTGTTTTTTTAAGTTGCATAGTTGACAGTTAATAATATGAGCTGGTAGTTTGTTCAATCCAAGTATGCCTCTAATTGAAACAACCATTTGACTAAAATGTGTCCTACATCATTGAATGTTACAATCATCCCTGGTAGCGTCTCTCGTATTGACTCAAATACAGGTTCTTTATAAAAACGTAATAGTGGTGGAGGGGAAAGCTCATTCAAATCCCGAAAAACAAAACATGCATCTAAAAATGTCTGATCGTTATCCAAATCTAAAATGTTATACTTGCTAATAGGGGTGCGAATCTTTGTGTCTCACGATTCAATTCAATATCGATTTTTGGGGTCAGGATTCGATTCAAAATCGATTTTATTTTTTCAATTCAACACGATTCTCGATTCAAAAACGATTTTTTTCCCGATTTAAAAGGATTCTCTATTCATTTAATACATAGGATTTCAGCAGGATCTCTCTACCCCAGTCTGTTGACATGCAAGCAGAGGAGTATATTTTTGTAAAAAGCTTTTATAATTTTAAAGGACAATGTTGTATCAACTGATTGCAATAATGTCAATTAGTTTTAACTATTAAACGAACCAAAAATATGACTTATTTGATCTTTGTGAAAATATTGGACACAGTTGGACACAGTTTATGAGATGCGATGCAAGGGCCCAGGCTTAGACCGATTTTTTAATTTTATTTTAATCTTCTATTTTTTTCTCCCTTCCCCCCCCACTTGTTTACCTGTATCTCACCTTTTTTGTAAGGGGCGCTGGAAGTCGGCAGACCCGTCAGCCATCCTGTTCTGTCTCCCTGTAATGTTTGTCTGATCGTGAATGGGATTGTGCTGAAAATTTTAGTTTTCCTGAAGGAACTCTCCTGACGGAATAAATAAAGTACTATCTAATCCATCTAATCTAATGTAATCTAAATTTAGTTTTGGAATTGGATTGCATTGTTCTGGTATTGCTGTGTATTGTTTTGTTGGATTGCTAAAAAAATAAAAAAAATAAAAATTGATTTTATAAAAATGAGAATCGATTCTGAATCGCACAACGTGAGAATGGTGATTCAAATTCGAATCGATTTTTTCCCACACCCCTACTTGCTAAGTATATTACAATTATGATAGACATTTTATGTCTTTTTAAAGAGAGACTTGATGGGTCCCAAGGTGCCCTGTGTTGCATGAGACCAAGTTGTATAACAGTCAATTTTATGTGTAAAAATCATGGCATTCATATAAACTTTTGCTGATTCCAAAGTCAAAATACTCTTATATGATTAAAATGTTACAAGTTGAATTTGATAATACACGTAATTTTTCAACATGATATTTAAAAGTTAGGTTTGAATCACAGACCACACCCAGATATTTTAAATAATCCACTACATCTAAACATGTATCCATAACTAAAACAGATGCCATGAAAAACACACACAAAAAGTTTTTTTTATATTAATATGTAGACTGGAATTTTGGAGCCAATGTGACACTGGTATCATGGCTCTGATTTTAGTGTGAGAATAAAAACACCGTATCATCTGCATACATCGGAATCTTGACAGTTGAACACATGAGTGATATTTACAAAAAACAAATTGCATTAGATGAAGAGGAGTATGTCCACTGCTTAGGTGTTCAATTATCTGTGCGCAATAACCATTTTTCTGCTATTTTTGATACTATTGGTAAAATACTTATTGGCCGATAGTTCTCTGGTTTGGTCTTATCACCAGCCTTAAAAAGTAGGGTAACTCTTGCAGTTTTCCATGTCAATGGTACTTTACCCTGATTTGTTAATTAATTAAAAAGGCCTACTGAAATGAGGTTTTCTTATTTAAACGGGGATAGCAGGTCCATTCTATATGTCATACTTGATCATTTTGCGATATTGCCATATTTTTGCTGAAAGGATTTAGTAGAGAACATCGACGACGATAAAGTTCGCAACTCTTGGTTGCTGATAGAAAAGCCCTGCCTTTACCGGAAGTAAGTGTGCGTGACGTCACGAGTTGCAGGGCTCCACACATATTCACATTGTTTTTAATGGGAGCCACCAGCAGTAAGAGCAATTCGGACAGGGAAAGCGACAATTTCCCCATTAATTTGAGCGAGGATGAAAGATTCGTGAATTAGGATATTGATAGTGAAGCAGTAGAAAAAAAAGCAAGAAAAAAAAGCGACGGCTCCGGGCGACGGCAGTGTGAGCGTTTCAGATGTAATCAGACACATTTACTAGGATAATTCTAGAGGATCCCTTATCTGCTTATTGTTTTAATAGTGTTTTAGTGAGATTTTAAAGATTGTAAAGACATACATGGAGGTCGGATGGCTGCGGTGAACACCCAGTGTCTCAGAGAGAAGCCGAGGGGCCAGGCTTACAGCTGGCTTTTAAACAGCTGCTGCAGGACGACGAATAATCCAAAGATTTCTCCGGTAAGATATATATCACAATTTCCCCATCCAAAAACATGCTGGTTGACGTAGAGAAACATGTTCGCTTGACCACTCTGTGTTAAAGCTTCACAACAAAGAAACACCGGCTGTGTCTCGGTGCTAAAGACAGCTGCAATTCACCGCTTTTCACCAACAGCATTGTTCTTTATAGTCTCCATTATTAAATGAACAAATTTCAAAAGATTCAGCAATACAGATGTCCAAAATACTGTGTAATTATGCGGTTAAAGCAGAGGACTTTTAGCCGTAACTGGTGCTGAGGTAATATTTCCTGACAGTCAGTGACGTCACGCGCACGCGTCATCATTCCGCGACGTTTTCAACAAGAAACTCGCTGAAAATTTAAAATTGCAATTTAGTTTTATTGGCACGTGTTGCAATGTTAATATTTCATCATTGATATATAAACTATCAGACTTCGTGGTCGGTAGTAGTGGGTTTCAGTAGGCCTTTAATGATAACACTGAAACAATCAGGCTCATCATGACTGAATCATCACACATGCACATAGACTGTGTATGTGCTTGTGTGCAGCCCTATGTCTTACGAAGGAGCATACTGTATGCAATACGTTGTGAATCATGTGGCTGTTGGTTTGAGTAGAGTGACGTATGGTGGCGTACAATATAGGGCGTTAAGAGAGTACATACATGCGTAACAGACCCTTGTAGAAAGGTCGGGTAAAGAAGGCATCCAGCAGATACTGATGGACCAGAGCCAGTCCCAGGATACGCCCGCTAAAACGAAACCTATGAACGGGTGATGAAAGTAAAGAGCGAGACTGTTAGTGAAATACACTCACACACAGTAATCATATTTCAAATATGGTAAACCTCACCATTCATGGTGGTTGTCTACAAAGGCAGACATGGGGCTCATCTGCACTGTGTACGTGTCGTTCGCTGAATATTCAAATAAGCCATAGTAGGGATTAAAAAGCTCTCTGGACACAAGAAAGAAAAACTCTCTGGATGGACCACTGTAGTCTAACCTGCACAAAAAGACATACATATACATATATATATATATGTATGTATATATATATGTATATATATATATATATATATATATATATATATATATATATATATAGAGAGAGAGAGAGAGAGAGAGAGAGAGGGTGTATATATATATTTATATATACACACAAGGGTGCGTGTGTGTCCGCACGTGTCTGTGTGTGTGTGTTTGTGCATATGTATGTGCATGTGTGTACATTAATTGTACTTTTACATTTATGAATTCTACATTTACAACAAGATGTTACTTATGTAATAATTATACATTTATAACATGTTTTTTCATTTTCATGAACTTATAAAATTATGAATTTATGACCTCACGTTCATTAATGTCATGTATGTATAACAGAGTGGAGTGGTGTGAAAACATAAATGTCAACTGGCAATACCTCGTCCTTACATCCTCATGAGTTAACTTATACTATAACATAGATCCAACTTGACATTGTCAACTTGTCATGCTAAACAATTATTTTTATTTTCACTACTTCACATTCAAGATAGCTTAGCCTAGCTTGCTATCTCCAAATACACCGCCACTTTAAAGTCGGCATGACCTTTAGACTCAGTGAATAATACACACATACAACAGCCTAATCAACACCAGTTAGTCAAACATTGTAATACACAATGGTTTTAATGACATTAGGATGTCGCAATCTGAGATTACAAAGAGAAACATAGCTAAAATTCGTAATCTCCCCAGGACATCTAGTAATTGTGTTTGTTCCCTTGCTAGCGAGAGGCAATATTGAGTGATATAGCAGATTAGTCTCACTCAATAGGTGGTTGGCTAGTTTTTGCATAGAAAAAGACTATTATTTTGTAGATTGTTGGCCCTCTCTATGGGGAAAACCTGACCTACTTAGGATAGATGGCCTCCACCCTACCCGGAAAGGCGCCATTGTTTGCTCTAAAAATAGAGATTACTGATTGAGTCTTGATTAGATACATTACAACAGGTAAGGACGCGAGCCATTAGCAAGCCTGTTAGCCTGGGTGAGGAGTCAGTAATGTTAGAGTTAATCACAGGCTGCACCATCTCTGTAACCTTGTTCGCCCTGACAATAAACATGATTGTCAGGTCTGCAGAGTCAAAGTGCAGAGGCCCACGGACCTAACAGAGACCTGCTAGCCCCCGATCAGGGCTTCCATGGATGACTTATCTGTCACCACAGAGTCAGTGCCAGAATGCAGGTAGATCCTACAAAGGCTGGACAGACTCATTCCGTAGGCTTGGATGGAATTCAAACCAGCAAAGTCCAGATCGCTAGTGGTGAAAAAGGGCAACGTCATTGACAGGTTCCAGTTCAAAATCAAATGGTCAATGATAACATCAGTGTCAGAGAAGCTTATAAATATTTTCGGCAAGGTCTTTGACAGCCACCTTAAAGACTCTTTATCTGTCCAGTCAACCTGTCAGGAACTGGACAAATGGTTGAGATCAGTGGCCAGATCTGGCCTCTCATGAAAGTTCAAAGCGTGGCTGTACCAGCATGGTATATCAACAAAGACACACCGGCCTCTACTTGGGGTTACCCAAAAGCCCAAGTAACATTGCTTTCAATGGGAACACCACAAAGCTCGGGTTGCTCTTGAAGTCGCTGGAAAAGGAGTTCAAGGTACCTCGATCAGAAAGGTGCTGCTGTACAAAAGTTCAAGGTAAGTTAAACCAGAAAGGTGCTGCTGTAAAGAGACTCGAGCTACCCAAAGATGGGCTAGGCAGGAGTTGTGATGAAGGCTGGAAGGAAGGAGAGTACCCAGACTGCGGTGCTGGATGCAGAGGAGCAACTGCACCACAGAGATCTGGTGGGTTTAGTGGCCCATGGTAGAGCAGGCATGGGTATGTTCCCAACACCCCTCGGCAAAGAAAAGCAAGGGTAAGGAGAAGCAAAGGCAGCTACAGGAGTAGGTCATGACAGCAGTGAATGAATGAAGTCTGGTCTGAGGCAGCAGGGAACCTGGACCATCTGCACGCCATGGACTGCAAAGTCACCTGAACATAGTTGCGGCAGGCTGAACCAGACCGTATCAGTTTCCTGATCCAGACAGTATATGACGTCCTGCCTTTCCCAGCAAACCTATTCACCTGAGGGAAAGCAGTAACCCCAAACTGCTAACTGTGTTCAGCAAGAGGAACTCCGGAACATGTTCTGAGCTCTAGCTGGCACAGCAACCAGGAGCTGAAACCGATTGCAGAAGCCATCAACAAAGGTATTGACAGCGGCAGCCAAAAGCACAATGTCATCTGTGCAATCACTTTTGTCAAAGCAGGAGATCGGCCAAAGGCGGTATGAAAGAAAGCACCAGCAGGGATCCTGGCAACTGCCCAAGAATGACAGCTCTCTGTAGACTAGGGGAATCAGTTGCGGTTACCTCTAGAACATTGTCAGCACAACCCTGAAACCAGACATCCAACTGGCCTCAGAGAGCACGAAAAACATCATGGGAGGATATCTTGGGGGAAGCCCATGAAAGCTAGAAGACAAAGTTTGACTACCTGTTGTGAACAGGACTGCAAGGCAAGATGTATGCCCATCAGGGTTGGCAGCAGATTTATTTGTGGGGCACTCACTCCACAAAGCCCTAAGTGTCCTGGGCATCACTGGAACAGCAAGGAGCAGAGCCATCAAGAACATCACCGAAACAGCTGAGAAAGCCTCGAGATAGCGCTGTTTGCGGAGAGGAGGACCATGGTGAAGGCAAGCAAGTGGCACCTGAACACAAGCCGCAATTTTTTTTTTGCAGTGTTGTCACCTGGCGCATTGAAGAATACTGGATGTATTGACGTATGCGTTAACTAGCAATAGCCTGGAAAATTACTGCACACATAGGATTTCACGTATAGTAAATCAAAATGCACAGTGTTCATTCTTTTTAGTCGGTAGGCAGCACAATGTGAGATGACGAATCAACCTCAGCACCTGGAAAGTAATTTCCAGATTCCTATCGTATCAATTCATATAAGTGCTCGCAATTTCTTGTGACAGACAAGACAAAGACGTAATCTTATTGTTGTTACTTTTACAGATATCTACAGCAACTAAATGAACACCGTCCAACACTTTTTTTTTCCATTTTTTTTTTTTCAGGGCAAATCACTTGACTAAGTGACGAATGATTTGTTAAAAGTTTTGATTAATTGATACTTTTATTAGTAGATTGCACAGTTCAGTAGATATTCCGTACAATTGACGACTAAATGGTAACACCCGAATAAGTCGGGGTCCACGTTAATCAATTCATGGTACAAATACATACTATCAACATAATACAGTCATCACACAAGTTAATCATCATAGTATGTACATTGAATTATTTACATTATAGTTAAAGTTAAAGTACCAATGCTTGTCACACACACACTAGGTGTAGCAAAATTATTCTCTGTATTTGACCCATCACCTTTGATCACCCTCTTGGAGGTGAGGGGAGCCCAGCAGCAGCGGTGGCCGCGTCCGTGAATCATTTTTGGTGATTTGTTGCCAACTATGGATGTTAATACATCATCTGTACTGATACTGTTTAATAACATAACAGGCAAAAACTAAAAAGATCTCCAATTTTTACGATTCGAAAGATGCGGATGAAATTTCACAGACACGTCAAAAAAGACAGCTCAGAAAAACTGGTTTTAACAGGAAAGCTAGAAGGAAAGAAAGCTTTAGGTCGACAACTAACAACATATGTCAACAGCCTAGGAAAATGTGTCGGAAATATCAGTAATGTAGAACTCATCATAAGAAAACTGGAGACCCCTAATCACCGATGTCTGCTTACAGGCCTGATACTCCATGATGATAAGTTATAGAATGAGGAATTCAACATTTAGAACAATAGGTTCTTTATTTTCATGTATTTATAAAATTATGAGTTATATATTTAGAACAATACGTATAAATTCTCACCCATCTTCTCCTACAAAGCTGACGTAAAGTTTGCTCCTTTGTAGATCTTTGCGAGAGTAACACATGATTTGGTTGAAGGCATCTTCTAGAAGATGGTCTCTACGTATCACCAGCCTGACAACACAAACATGATATTTTTCGTGTTAATTCAAATGTAATCATAAAAAATTAAGATGCTCTTCATGCAGTCTGTGATATTGCTATTTTAAGTATTGTAAATGATAATATAAATGTAACAAATATGGTAGAAATTAAACCTACTTGACTTTTCCAGGTCCTTGTCCATATCCTTTAGTCTCCAGCTTCCGATAGAAGTTTCTCAATTTGGCCTCAAAGTCTCGTTTATAGGGAGCAGGAGCTCTTGCGTTTGCTCGTTGGGTGCCTGGAATATTCAACAAAGCCAATATAACTTGCTACGCAGCATATTCAACAAAAACAAAACAAAACATATTATGTAACATATTCAACAAAAACAAAACAATAGGACATACTGTATTAGCTGGCATATTTAACAAACACAATTCAGTGTATCTGAAAAGTATTTATAGAGCATCCATTTATTCCCCACATTTTGTTATGTTACAGCCTTATTCTGAAATGGAACAAATTTATTTTTGTCCCCCAAATTCTACAGCAAATTCCAAGAAGCAAATTCATTAAAAATGTTAAAATCACACATATATAAGCATTTACAGCATTTGCTCAATACTTTGTTGAAGCACCTTTGATAAAAATTACAGCCCCAAGTATTTTTGAATATGATGCCACAAGCTTGTCACGCCTATCGTTCCCTCTATCTGGACTAGTCTCGCAGTTCCTGCCACTGAAAATCATCTCCATAGCATGATGGTGCCACCACCATGCTTCACCGTAGGGTTAACATTGGCCTGTTGATGAGCGGTGCCTGGTTTCCAACAAACATGATGCCTGCCTGGCATTCACGCCAAAGAGACTTTTGTTTCTCATGGTCTGTGAGTTATTCAGATGCATTTTGCAAACTTTTTTCTAACAAATGGCATCTGTCCTCTGCCACTATACCATACTGGCCTGATTGGTGGAATGCTGCAGAGATGGTTGTACTTTCTGTAAGGTTCTTTTCTCTCCACAGAGGAATGCTATAACTCATCCTGGATGAAAACCAACATTTCCTATCCAAACTGACGGAGCTGGAGAGGTGATGCAAAGAGGAATGGGTAAAGAGGAATGGGCAAAACTGCCTAAAGATAGGTGTGCCGAGCTAATGATATAATATTCAAATCCAAATTGCACTCTGGCAGAAGGCAGTGTACACACTGGCCAAGTCGCCACCTCATCGCAGGGCCACATGTATAGACAGACAACCATTCACACTCACATTCATAGTTAACAAAAACAAAACATTGCAACATATAATGTAGCATCCAGTATTATGCACAACAATAAATTATAATACGTAGCATATTCAACAAAAACAAAAAACAATAGAACATATTGTGTAGCATATTTAACAAAAACAATAGAACATATTAATAGTAAATGATTATCACTTCCTGTCAATGGGATAGGACGCAAAGAAAAAGGCTCCGCCTTGGCTTTTTGATAGGTTTGAAGATTTTTGAATACTGATTTGTGATCACAGCCACAGTAGTTACCTGGCATTTTTAAAATGATTATGGTCCGTTGAAAGGCACTGATAGAGCTAAATTAAGGCGAGTTGGTATACCCGTTAGCCTCAAGCCAACGCCACCAAGGCGGTTGCCTAGCAACCAGAAGCTATGGCAAGAGTTTTAAACTATTTTAAAGTGCTTCCGACAACACAGAGTGAAATAAGTCGAGACTGATACCGCAAGTTGATCTCTGAACTGTGCAAGGTACGAAATTGTTGAAATAAACAAGTTAAAAGTGCCGCAAGTCGCTAATGAAGCAATTGCCAATAGAGAGGTGAGACAAGAGGCACTCATTGCTGCTGTTGTGATGCCAAAATCTAAAAGAAAATCTCAAATCTCGAAACCTTCGGTGTCATGTGAATTAAATGATTCTCTGACACAGGACACGTGGGAAAGCAATATTTGATGTTGGACACATGATGGTAAGCAAGACATGAAGCCAAAAAAAAAGTTAATGACATAGAAAGAGTAAAAATAGAACACAAGGCAGACCTGGAAACACTAATAAGAGAACTTAAAGAAGATCAAAGAAAAGCAACAACAGACTACAAAAAAGGTCTGAGAAGGCTGCAGGAAAATATAGAAAGTTTGCAAAGTCAGAATGAAAACATAAGAAAGGACTTTCAGAAAATGCATCAAGAAATTAGGACTCTTCAAGAAGAAGTTATTGCAGTGAAACGAGACAACAACATGTTGAGGAATATCAGATGAAATGGATCAGGATAAATCAATGAACGAAAACATTGTGACAGGGCACCGTATTAAAACAAAGTTCTACGTGAAATCTGTGAATAATGGAGGAGAACTAGATGACATGGATAGTGTCTTAGCAGACAAGCAAGTGGTCAACTTTCTGCAATCAAAGGAAATTGAAATTGAGATTAATACCATCGATACATGCATCCCACTGAATGGAAGAAACAACAACACTTCCCCAGTCATCTTCATGAAACTCATTAACAAAGTTAAAGTTGAAGTTCAAACAAAATTTGTCCTCTGCATTTGACCCATCCCCATGTTCACCCCCTGGGAGGTGAGGGGGAATCATTTAATGATAAAAACCCCGATTCCAACCCTTGATGCTGAGTGCCAAGCAGGGAGGCAATGGGTAACATTTTTATAGTCTTTGGTTTGACTCTGCCGGGGTTGGAAACTCACGACCTGATGTAGGATCTGAACCGAGGATGTCGTTGTGGCTTGTGCAGCCCTTTGAGACACTTCTGATTTAGGGGTATATAAATAAACATTGATTGATTGATTGATTGACCTTCCAGTCTCATGGTGGACAGTCTAACCACAAGTCCACTGAGTTGGCACTGCTGAAACAGGGAAAGAAGCTTAAGGGAACAAATGTGTACATGAATGAGCATCTCACAAAACGTAATGATGAAATCGTCAAGAAAGCACACGACTTGAGAAAGCAGGGAAAAATTCAGGGAAATCGGAGCGCTGACTGAAAAATCTACATCAAGCTGAATGGAGGTCCAGAAGTAAGAGTACTTGTTATCCATGACATCGAGGACCTGGACAAAAAATAAAGTTGACACTGCTTCCACAACGATGATGATAATGGAGTCTGATGGAAAACAAACACCTAAACTCAACACCAAGTGTTCCAAGGGACAACTAAACAAGAAGACATAGATTCACTACAATTATAGTGTAGAGATTGTTGAGATAAAATATTGTTGAACAAGAAAATATGGAACTAAAAACTTTTGCAACAAAGATCACAGAAACCAGAATTTGGAAAATAGATCCAGATCCAGATAAAAAAAAATTGTCCCACATCAGTAATAATGGTCAACAGTATCAAGATGGCGGCGCCCTGCTCGGCTGCGGCTGCAGAGGCTCGTGGTAGTAATGGAACTATATTTGGCAAATATATCGGTAAATTCTGTAAATTTCAAGGTTAACTTCCAGCATAGTCACTCCATAATAACATACGACCGCCAGACAATTTTAGATGTAAATAAATCAAACAGTTTTTGTCCAAAAGATGCGTATACTCTGGACCTCATCGGTAGCATGGGAATTCTACATTTGTACACAGGCTACATCCAGCGGCCTGTGAAGCAGCGGAGCCATGTACCAGGGGGGACCGTCGACGAAGGAGAACGTAAGCGGTATGATGGGAAGCAGAAACGGGGATGTCGAGCGGGGCTAAAAACAAAGCTAAAAGCTAATCCTCACAGAACACAGCTTCCTTCCATCTTGCTTTCAAATGCCCGCTCCCTGGAGAACAAACTGGACTACCTGAAGCTGGATTTAAATGAAAGACGGGATATGAGGGACTGCTGCGCCCATATTTCTTTAAAAATTGTGGCTGAAACCATCCGTTCTGGACAAGGCAGTTAGCATCGAGAGTGTAACTCTGATTTGGTCAGACAGGAGCAGCACTCTCATTGGTAAATCCCGAGGCGGTGGTGTATGCATATACATCAACAACAACTGGTGCAACAATGGAAAGATAGTCTCATGTCACTGCTTTCCCGATGTAGAACTATTAACTATAAAATGCAGGCCATTTTATTTATCCGGGGAATTCAGTGCTATGATTTTCAATGCAGTGTACATTCCTCCCAGTGCTAACATCAGACAAGACTTGAATGCTCCATCAATGAACTGCAATCTACACATCCAGAGGGAGTATTCATTGTGGCAGGGGACTTTAATCAAGCTAACATGAAAACTGTGTTCCCCCATTTCCATCAAAATTTGAAATTTGCAACCAGGGGTGGAAGCACACTGGAGATGATGCACAGCAATTTTAAGCACGCGTTTAAAGCTGCACCCTGCCACCACCTCGGCTCTTCAGGCCATCTATCTGTGATGCTAATTCCTGCATAAAAGCCCCTGCTGATCTGAAAGCAAGCTAATGCAGGTGAGGACCTGGCCAGAGAATAGAAAAATAGAATAGAATAGAATGAACTTTATTGTCATTATATTTGCATATAGCGAGATTAAAGACTCCAACTTAAGGTGCGGTAGTGGGAACAAATATGGGGTGAAATAAATGACATAAGAGGTAAAAAGGAAAAACTAACAATTGAAATAAACAGACTACTATCCAATAAAAATAATAAGCAATCCTGTACGATATACAAAACACTATAGAAGTACAAAATACAAAATACTATACAATATACAGAGCAAGACAGGAGTACTGAAGTAATAAATAACAATCAGTGTCGGACGTATTGCACTCGAAGGGTAGTATTGCACAGTAGGGTATTAGGGCATGATATTGTATAGGGGTGAATTATTATTATTTTAAGTTAGAGTTCAACATGGTGACAGCTTTGGGAAAGAAGCTGTCTCTGAGCCTGTTTGTTCTGGCTCTGATGCACCTGTAGCGCCTGCCTGATGGTAGCAAGTCGAACAAGTGGAAGCCAGGGTGTGTGCTGTCCTTGGTAATGTTTTTTGCTCTGTTGAGGCAACGGGAGTTGTGTAAGTCCTTCAGGGAGGGCAGGGGACAGCCAATGAATTTTTGTGCAGACTTTATGACCCTCTGAATCGCCTGTTTGTCTGCTTCAGTGCAGCTGGCGTACCACACTGTTATGCAGTACGTCAGCAGGCTCTCGACAGCCGAGCGATAGAAGGTCACCATCAGCTGCCTCTCCAGTCTGTTCTTCCTCAGCACCCTCAGGAAATGGAGTCTCCGCTGGGCCTTCCGGATGACCGCAGTTGAATTTTGGGTCCAGGACAAGTCATCAGATATGAGGGTGCCGAGGAACTTGAAGGAGCTGACTCTCTCCACCTCCTCGCCGTTGATGTAGAGGGGGGCGGGGACTGCAGTGTTTTTCCTGAAGTCAAAGATGAGTTCCTTGGTTTTTGTGGTGTTCGGTGCCAAATTATTCACTGAACTATTCCTGATAGTTTCAGGACCTCATCTCTGTATGCAGACTCATCCCCCCCTGTAATGGGACCCACCAACGTTCTGTCATCGGCGAACTTGATGATGGTGTTCTCCGAGTGGGCTGGACTACAGTCATGGGTGTAGAGGGAATACAGCAAAGGGCTCAGCACACAGCCCTGTGGAGAGCCGATGCTGAGTATGTGATTTAAGGCAGGGTGGGATGAATGCCTGTGCCAAAGAGAGGTTGAAGAGGACGGTGATAATGTAGGAGAGCTGGTCGCATGCTTTGAGCACCTTCCCGGGTACACTGTCTGGACCAGTCGCCTTCCTGGGGTTCACTGCCTTGAGCACCCGCCTGACCTCGTGCTCCTCAAGAATGAGTGTGGGGGGTTGGGGGGGTTGGTGGTGCTGGTGGTGGTGTGGCTGTGACTGATTCAGATGTCTCAAAGCGTGCAAAAAAGCAGTTCAGCTCCTCTGCTAGCGATGCATCCCAGTCCCCGGTGACTGCGTCACGGCCTTTGTAATTGCTGATGTGCTGTATTCCCTGCCACATCTGCCGTGGGTTGTTGCTCGAGAGGTGGTCTTCGATCCTCTCTTTATAGTCCATCTTGGCTTCTCTGAGTCCTCTCTTCAGATCAGCACGCGCGGCGCTGTATAGAGCACTGTCACCTGACCTGAAGGCAATGTCCCGGGCCTTGAGGAGCATGCAGACCTGGCATGTCATTCAGGGTTTCTGATTTGGGTAAACCCGGATGTTTTTTTTCACAGTGACATTGCTGATACAGTACTTTATGTAGGATAGTACCGACTCTGTGTGTGTGGGCAGGTCTTGGTTTTTGAAAACATCCCACACAGTTTATGCAAAGCAGTCCTGTAGCTGGGGGAGTGCATCCTCAGGCCAAGTTGTAACAGTCTTTATTACTGCTTGTGTCCTTGATCTGAGGGGGTGTAAGCAGGGATGAGCAGCAAAGGGAGGTGGTCTGTCTGGCCTAGGTGGGGGAGGGGGATGGCTCTATATGCCCCTTTGATATTACGGTAAACATGGTCCAAAGTGTTTCCCCCTCTAGTAGGGCATTTAACAAACTGGTAAAATTTTGGTGGTACTGTTTTCAGATTGGCTTTATTAAAATCACCAGCAATAATGTGCGCACCATTGGGGTGGGCACGCAGCTGTTTGTTTACTGTATTTAGTAGTAGGGAGAGAGCCATGTTAACATTAGCATCTGGTGATATGTAGACTGCCGTAATGATTACTACTGTTAGCTCTCTTGGCAGAAAAAAAGGTCGACATTTCACTGACATAAACTCTAGGTCGGGGGAACAGTGACTTTCTATTATAGTGCTGTTATTAGACCATGTGTTATGTACATAAACACAGAGACCACCTCCCTGCTCTTACCCGAGTCCTCGTTTTGGTCCCGACGTAGCAGCGTGCGGTCTGCTAGCTGCATCGCAGCGTCGGGGATCAAGGGGTGAAGCCAGGTCTCGGAAATTACCAAAAAACAGCAGTCCTGGATGTAGCTATTTCCAGCTAGCTCAAGTTTTAGCTCATCCATTTTGTGAGCCACAGATTTGGCGTTGGTGAGGTAAATGCTCTGCAGCGGAGGCTTTTGGGGCTCTTTCTTGATTCTCTTCAAGATACCAGACCGGCAGCCCCGCTTTTGTTTCCTCTCCCGCCGCCGCCTGGGTCACCTGCCGGACCCGATAACAATCCACGGAGATTCCGGCGGTCTCGCTATCTCGTCGGGTATGTTGTGTGAGCGGTGGAAATCGCTCGAAACAGCTATCTTGTGTCGAAAACCAATGTCCAGTAGGTTTTGACGACTGTGAATTATATATATTATATTTTATATAGCGCTTTTCTCTAGTGACTCAAAGCGCTTTACATAGTAAAACCCAATATCTAAGTTACATTTAAACCAGTGTGGGTGGCACTGGGAGCAGGTGGGTAAAGTGTCTTGCCCAAGGACACAACGGCAGTGACTAGGATGGCGGAAGTGGGAATTGAACCTGCAACCCTCAAGTTGCTGGCACGGCCACTCTACCAACCGAGCTTTACTGTGTTGTGTCGCGAAGGTAGATAGACATAACCAAAACAATATAAAACATAAAAGGAAGCACCGAAAGTGGGAGCTGTAAGTCACTGCGTCCGTGCGCGCCGCCATCTTGATATCGTAGAGGGAGCAATGGAAGCATTAGAAGACTGCTTCGAGAGCACAGGCTGAGACATGTTCAAGGCAGCCGCCACAGACAATCATCGCATACATTCAGAAGTGCATGGAGGATGTTAGTGTGATCAAGAACATCCCCACACGAGCCAACTGGAAACCCTGGATGAACAGTGAGGTACATGCAATGCTGAAGGCGCGGAACAAGGCTTTTGAATCCGGCTACAAGGCAGCACTTAAAACAGCCAAAACTAACCCCTGAATCATGCCATTAGGGTTGCAAAGCGTGCTCACAGTCAGAAAGTGCAGGACTTCTTCGAGAACCACACAAACACTAGACGAATGTGGCAGGGCATACAGGTCATCACGGACTATAAAGCTGCCCCCTGTTCCTGTGACAACAGCATCGACTTCCTTAACGACCTAAACAACCGCTTTGCAAGGTTTGAGGAACTTGACACCACTCCGGCGAGGAAATCCATCCCTCGCCCTGATGAGCAGACGCTCAACCTGGACACATACGATGTCTGGAAAACCCTGAGGAGAGTGAACCCCGGAAAGCAGCGGGACCTGATGACATTCCTGGCAGACTGCTTAAGGGATGTGCAGACCAGCTGGCTGGGGGTCCACAGACATCTTCAACACCTCGCCGACCCAGGCTGTGATACCATCATGTTTAAAGACGGCCACAATCATTCCGTTGCCTAAAAAACCCACAATCGCCACCCTCAATGACTATCGCCTCGTGGCACTCACCCACATCATAATGAAGTGCTTTGAGTGGCTGGTAAAGGAATACATTGCCTCCAGACTTCCCCCCACATTTGACCCATACCAGGTTGCTTATCGCCCTAACCGCTCCACAGAGGAAGCCATCTCCTCTGCACTCCACCCGAGTTTAGAACATCTGGATGGAAAGGACACACACGTGCGGATGTTGTTTCTGGACTTCAGCTCGACGTTCAGCACCATCATCCCGCAGCACTTGGTGAGCAAATTGGCCCCCCTTGGATTCAGTACCCCCCTATGCAACTGGCTGCTTAACTTCCTCACAGACAGACTTCAGTCTACGAGGTTGGGCGACACCACCTCCAGTGCCATCTCCCTGAGCACCTGCTCCCCACAGGGCTGCGTCCTGAGTCCATTGCTGTTCACGTCGATGACCCAAGATAGCTGTGCGAGGTCCACTACTAACCACATTGTGAAGTATGCGGACGACACAACAGAAGTGGGCCTCATCCATGACAACAACGACATGGACTACAGGGAGGAGGTGAAACATCTGGTTGACTGTTGCAGAACCAACAACCTGATCCTGAAGTCGACTTCAGGAAGCACCAGTCCAGCCACGCTCCACTCTTAATCAACGGCACAGCGGTGGAGATGGTAAGGAGCACTTAGGTCCTGGGGGTGCAGATAACTCAGAATATGACCTGGTTCCTACACACCGGAGCTCTTGTAAAAAGAGCTCCGGTGTGCATGCATTTTTTGCGTCGGATTAAAGGAGCATAGCTCCCTCCCCCCATTCTCACCACATTCTACAGAGACACTCTAGAGAGCCTACTGACCAACAGCATCTATGTCTGGAATTGAGCCTGCAGTGCCTCAGACTGGAAGTCTCTGCAGAGAGTGGTGAGGACGGCAGAAAAGATCATCAGGACTCCTCTTCCTCCTATCCAGGAGATAGCAAAAAGCCACTGCCTGACCAGGGCTCAGAAAATCTGCAGAGACTCCTCCCACCCCCACCAAGGACTGTTTTCACTGCTGGACTCTAAAAAGAGGTTTCGCATCTCCGTAGCAGAACCTCTAGGTTCTTTAACAGCTTCTTCCCTCAGGCCGTAAGACTCTTGAACGCATTAAAATAATCTCCTCAGTTTCCCCCCAAAAATGGATTAACTCGCTGGAATATAAAGACAATATAACATAAATCCATGAATGTGAATGTATATACAAAAGTGCAGTATATTTATCTATACAGTAATCTATTCATTTATATCTTACCATGAATTGATTAACGTGTAACCCGACTTATCAAGTTGAAAAATGTATTCGGGTGATATCATTTAGTGGTCAATTGTACGGATTATGTACTGACCCGTGAAATCTACTAATAAAAGTTTCAATCAATCAATCAATCAATCTGCACTTTATTACTTTTTTATCCTGCACTACCATGAGCTAATGCAACACAATGTTGTTCTTATCTGTACTGTAAAGTTCAAAATTGAATGACAGTAAAATGGAAGTCTAAGTCTACGTTTAAATGTGATATAAAATAGTCAATAATTCTGTGAAGGAGGCGTGGCCCGTGGGCCTGCAGAAGAACGAGGTGTGCCAGGACCGGCCTCGAAGTCAGCGACAGGTGCTTAGATGGCCCAGGTGTACCTTATTATCTAATCACCTGGCACTCTGTTTAAGCAGCAGCCGGAAGGAGAGACATGGTTGGAGCTGGTGTCTCGGTTGGAGCCCGAGACCTGGCAGCAGCAGTGACCCTCGCCGAGGACCACCTGGCGGTGAACCGCGAGGCGCTACCGGCCCCAACACGGTGCGGACCGAGCGCGTATCAGAAAGAGGCGCCGGTCCCACGGCGCTGTGCACGTGACTCTCCCTCTGATCTATCTCCACAGAACCCCCCGCCCCCAACACCGGCACCACACAGAGCGAGAGAGCAGAGGGAGGAGGAGAATTTGTGTGTGGGTGCCTGCTCGCAGGTGCCAGCTGCTGCAAATACGGTATTTCCTGCGCAGACGGCCCCTCAAACACCTGGGCAGGTGTGTTTGAGGCGTTGGCGGCCCAGTCACATCCGTCAGGGACCTCCACGGGTGGAGGTGAGGCAGGTGATCCGGGTGGCCGGCCCTCCGGTGCCCTCTCCCAACCCGGGTGAGACAAAGGGGTACATACCAGGCGATGGTGGATTTTGGCTGTGAGTAGTCCATGATCCACCAGAACCTGGTTCGACCCGGGGCTTTGAGGCAGGCAGCAAGGGTGAGAGTTACATGTGTTCATGGAGATGTGCACGAATACCCTGTGGTGCCGGTGGGAATTAAATACGGCGAGCAAAAGCATAGTGTCAAGGTTCCTGTAAGTGCGCACCTTACGCACCCCGTAATTTTGGGTACAAATTTAGTGACACAATGTGTAGGAGTGCGTTCATGGCCCGTAGGAAAGGGCAATATCCGCGCAGTTCTCAGCGGTGACGCGGGTTCATCCAACACTGCCTCGGGGGAACCGGCGGGGCCTTTGCGGGGAGCTCCCCCGGTCCTCCACTGGCACCCTATGGAGATTTTCCCCTTGAGCAGTCCCAAGATGACACTCTGCGCGCGGCCTGGAAACAGGTGTTTTTTTATCAAAGGTCAGCTGGTGCGCTCAGGACCAGCGCGGGTAATCCCTCATTTTGCCATTATTAGGGATAGGTTATAACAAGTGAGCCGTGACACTCAAACCAGAGAGGAGATTGTCCAGTTGTTGGTGCCTAAACGCCGTAGGGGAATGGTTTTGCAGGTGGCGAAAATGGTTAGATCCCCTGCTGTTTGCAATACGGGAGGTGCCCCAGGCCTCCACGGGATTTTCCCCTTTTGAATTATTATACGGCGGGAAGCCGCACGGGGTTCTGGACCTCAGTAAAGAAAGCTGGGTAGACGGTCCAAGCCCCAGCAAAAATGAAATTCCATATGTGATGGAGCTGTGAGCAAAACTCCACACGGTGGGACACCTGTCACGTGAAAATTTTCCCCAGGCCCAGGAACGTCAGCAGGGCTTGTATAACAGGGGGACTCAGCCCACCCAGCCTCCATGTCAGCAGGTAGCCGCACTGCTCCGCATAATACACAGCCGGCTAACGAGCGAAGGCAACCCCCCCTCCATAGACCGACTAGTGATAGACCGCTGTATCCGAGCCTTGCCGCATGATGCCCAAAAATATGCCGCACAAGTGAGCCCTACAACTGTGGAACAATTGGTGGCCTTATTAGAGAACCACCAAGTGAGCCTGGAAATGCTGAGAACCACCAGGGAAGAGAGGCTCGGCCGTGACCGCCGAAGAGCGGCACCGCCACGGCCAGCGCTGTCCTCACCCTGACCTTGGGCCGCTGCCCCTGAGAGGCCCAGTCGGCCCCCACAGCGGAAATGTTACGTGTGTGGACACCTGGACCACATGCCTTGGGCGTGACGTCTCCATGGCCACAGCCCCCAGCTCGGATGCAGGCAAACCATGCCGCCACAAAGGGAGTGGACGAGGTCAACATGCCAGCCTTCCAGTAAAGATCGGGGGGATTGATGCACATGCATTGCTGGACAGTGGGAGCACTGTGACCTTGGTACACACTGACTTGGCCGGACCAATCAGCAAAGACACCGTTCCAGTGACGTGCATAGATGGAGATGTCCGCCAGTATCCGGTGAGCCACATTCGCATTCAAACACCCCGATGTGAGGCGCTGGTACCAGCTGGAGTGGTACCAAACCTACCAGTCCCACTACTTATTGGGACCGACTGTGAACTCTTTAGCCGTTACTGGACCCCGAGCTACATCCCAGGAGCCATTCCACCGCAGCGGTGCCACCGCCACAATGGAAAAAAAAGACCACTGGCGGCCTGCCCCGCGTTTAGGCCCTCGTCAGAGACCCCCTGAGTGATAGCTCAGCTAGAGGGGAGCAACGGGAGAGCAGAAAAGTGAAAACAGAAGAAGAAGGGAACCCCTTTGTGGAGTTCCCTGTGCCAGAAGAGAGCAGCAACCCTAAAACGGGCGAGTTTGCCACTGCCCAGTGGAATGACCAGAACCTCAGCTGGGCCCGCCAGCAAGTTGTTGAAATTGACGGACAGAAATGTGAAGGGGTGAGTGCATTTAATTCACCATATTTTTTTTATTAAAAATGGCCTTCTCTATAGAGGGGTGTTAACCAAGGGCAGGGACATACAGTAATTGAGCAACTGCTGGTGCCTAAGTCTCATAGCTCCCGAGTGCTTTATCTTGCCCATACTCATCAGCTGGGAGCTCACCTTGGTGTACAAAAGACATATGACCGCGTAATAACCTGCTTCTATTGGCCCGGTGTGAAACGAGCCATAGAAGAATTCTGCAAGGGCTGTCTCGGATGCCAAAAGACTGCACCTAGACCCCCGTATCGAAACCCCTTGGTACCGCTCCTCATCATCGGCACCCCGTTCTCACGTCTGGCAATGGACATCGTTGGACCACTCCCAAAGTCAGCCAGAGGACATCCCTACATACTGGTAATAGTAGACTATGCCACCCGATATCCTGAGGCTGTACCAGCCAAAGCAATAGCACACAAACTGTTTATGATGTTTAGCCGACTGGGGATTGCAGATGAGATTTTAATGGACCAGGGCACATGTTTCATGTCACAAGTGCGAACCATGCTGTACAAATGGCTGAAAGTAAAACGCATACAAACCTCTGTATATCACCATCAGACAGATGGCCTGGTGGAACGTTTCAACTGCACGCTGAAAAAGATGCTAAAAAAAGTAGCCGACGAAGACGGGAAAGACTGGGATCACCTCATTCCATATGTCCTTTTTGCCATCAGAGAGGTGCCCCAGGCGTCCACTGGCTTCTCCCCCTTTGAGCTAGTTTATGGCTGACATCCCCGAGGCGTGCTGGACATTGCGAAAGACACCTGGGAGAACCAGCCCTCACCACACTGCAGTGTAATTAACCATGTGGCCCAACTACAAGCCCGGGCTCGCAAAATCTGGCCAATGGTAAGAGAAGATATGGAAAAATCCCAAAGAGAACAGACAAGAACATATAACAGAGGTGCCACACTACAGGGTTCCAAGTTGGGGAAAAAAGTGCTGGTATTGGTTCCGTCCAGCGAATGCAAGTTATTGGCTAGATGACAGAGGCCTTACAAAGTTATTGAGAGAATCGGGCCCGTCAATTACAAGGTAAACCAGCAAGCCCGGCGGAAAGGCCAAAAAATGTATCATGTAAATATTCTGAAAAAATGGCATGCGGCAGAGCCGTTGCCATCGGCTGCGTTTTTAACTGCACACTCTCCCCAGACCAATCTCCCGGTACCTATAGGAGAGGACCTCTCCCCGTCACAAAGGTAGGAGGTGAAGGAACTTCTGGGACGGAACTAGGACCGCCTCTCGGAACGGCCAGGAAGGACCCAGGTGATCAAACATGACATTGAGACCCAAGCTGGAAAAGTGGTAAGATAAAGGCCTTACCGAATCCCAGAAGCCAGGCGGGCGGCGATAAAAGATTAGGTAAAGAAAATGTTAGAACTTGGAGTAATAGAGGAATCTCATTTCCAGACCGATTGTTATTGTGCCAAAACCAGACGGGTATCTGCGATTTTGGAATGACTTTCGCAAATTAAATGAGATATCACTGTGTGATGTTAATCCCTTGCCCAGAGTAGATGAGCTGATAGAGCGGCTCGGCCCCGCTCGGTTCATCAGCACCCTGGACATGACAAAGGGCTACTGGCAGGTGCCATTGACGGAAAGGGGGGAACCCAAAACGGCCTTCTCCACACCAGAGGGGCTATTCCAATACACCGTCTTGCCGTTCGGGAGCCACGGGCCCCCGGCAACATTCCAGAGGAATACGCAGCCGCCTACCTAGACAATATTGTGATTCACAGCACCAGCTGGTCTCTTCATATCCAGCATCTTGATGCGGTTCTAAGAGCCCTTAGACGTGCCGGACTGACCGTCAACGCTAATAAGAAGTGCCGAGTGGGTCTGACTGAGACTGATTATCTTGGCTACACCATCGGAAGAGGCTGCGTGAAACCCCAGGCACGCAAAGTGGAGCGCATCAGGGAATGGCCCCGACTCTTGACAAAAAAGCAAGTAAAATCATTTATTGGCATGGTATCATATTATCAAAAATGTATATAACATTTCTCTACGATTGCAACACCGCTTTATGAACTGACAAGGAACAAACTGCCCCATCATGTCACCTGGATGGCTGAGGCTGAGACGGCCTTCCAAAAGTTGAAGAAAGCCCTGTGTGAAGAACCTGTGTTGAAAGCCAGCCGTTCGTCCTCCACACTGACGCCTCAGGCACTGGGATTGGAGCCGTGCTCGCCCAGCTCGTGGACGGAGAAGAGCACCCAGTGACATTTATTAGTAGGAAGCTCCAGAGCCATGAGCAAAACTATGCCACAGTGGAAAAAAGAGTGCTTGGCAGTCAAATGGGCCATACACCACCTCCGCTACTACCTATGGGGTAGGACCTTCACTTTGGTGACAGACCACGCCCCCTTAAAGTGGATGTCTACAAATAAGGACCGAAACGATCGCGTCACACGCTGGTTCCTAGAACTACAAAATTATAATTTTACTGTGGAATATCGGCCTGTGAAGGAGATCCCACATGCAGACGCCATGTCCCGGCTCTATGAAGAGGACCGGCGAGCTTAAGGGGGGGATATGTGGTGTCTCACTCAAACACTGTCTGACAGGTATGCACCTCACAGGGGAGGAGCCAGGGCATGTAGGCAGATTGAAACCTGGAAGATAACGCCCCAGCCTTGGCCGCATCATCGAGGGGCGGTACATTCCACTCTACCTTCTCATTCAGCCTGAAGTGCTACCAGCTGTGCGGACAGGTGGGACCCAACGACAAACCATGACCTCTGCCTCATTCAGGTCTGGTGCATCAGGCGGTGAGTTGAGACATCCACTATTTTGGACAATACTAGTGTAATGTTACTGATGTTGTGTCTCTATTGTTTTATAGGCAATTAACTACAACAGATAAAGAAGTGTGCTGTGTGCAGGATTGAGAGCCCCGGAGGGGAGAAACTTATGTTTGTTAATGGACACTTTAAGTAGATTATTCCACAACCTGCCCTTACCACAAAGGCTTGTGCAATAAATGCCCTTCCCGGCTTTTTGCAAACACCCTCCTGTGTCTTGGTGAGAATCCGGGTACCACAATATATATATATATATATATATATATATATATATATATTACATAGTTGACGCAGGGATTTGTTTAAGACTATGAAATCAGTATGGCATCCAATACGTCTACACTACACTGTAATAATCACAAAAACTTAATAGTGCAATGATAATAATAATACTAATGACAAAACGTGCATACTGTGTGACATTACATGTGGTTTAGTGTAGAAAGTTTTACCGGGAGAGTTTTGGGGAGAGGAGGAGAGGCAGTAGTTTGGGTGGAGCAGAGGTGGCACATAAGACATCACATCCTCTTCAAATAAACTGTAGGAGAAAAAAAAAACATGGAGAATTAGTAAATATTCATCTATTTTTGAGACTGCCATTGAACAACATGCGGTCTGTAGCAGTGTTTCTTAGTGGTAGTCCAAACATTTAGACATGTCCCAATCGAGGGCCGATATTTGCCTTTTTTAACTGATCTTTACCACAGATGTATCCCAGTGTTGGCATTCTAAAGATTGTACTCATGTGGAAGATTCCTTCAAAATAGAAGCATGCTCTGGGAAATACATTTCATATTCATTGTTACACACATGCAGTAGTGGCATAAATTCCAGAAGCGTGTGTGTCTGCCAGAATACATGCTCAAATTTGAGAGCGAGCTGCAGCAAATGTGAATGCAAAACCATTTCAAAGATACTTATCCTTACCACTGGAAAATAAACAATATTTTTTCCAAGTACTAATATCGCTCTAGGGACTAGAGGAAAGGATGCTCAGCTAAAGCTTCAATATAAAGCAGGGATGATCAATCCGAATGTTGATACGATCGTTACCTAGTGTGGTAACAGTATATAAACAATAGTGATTTGATCAATATTTTTAATTGTTATTATTATTATTTACACGCTTTTGTTATTGTTTACAAACTCAGGAATTAAGTCTCTGTGTGCAAGGTGGGTTAGAGGGCAACACTCAAATTTAACTGGGAACCAATAGTAGTTTTAACTTTTGTTAAGTTATTGTGCATTGACACTTTATTTTGTATGTAGCCTTCGATTCCACAAATATAATATATCATCTGATTTACAAAAATACAAGCAAATTATACATTTAATAAGATATGTTTTATTAAAATGTGTTACTGTTTACCTTGGTTACTTGCTTTAAAACATTTTCACTTCAATGATTTTTTGTCAAAATTGGATGGGGACTCGAGATTTGATCAGATCTGACGCCAAATAATTGGATTAGGATATCCCTAAGTACAATACAGTGTTTGTGTCATGTTGTCATTATTGTAAAGCTCAAACAAAAAAAAAACTGATTGAAAAAATAACAAATCAACCACAAAACCTTGTTTCAACAAACACCAGTGATTAAAGCAGTGTTAACATTATTATTAACCTTGAAAAAGCTATCTTTTAATTGTACCTAATCTTGTGACCAGAGGTGTACAGCGGATGCCCACACATTCAAAAGTCAGCATTTTTTGGTCAGAAAAACATTTATCCTACAGCGTGGAAAAAAAAAACCCTTCCCATTTGTGCTATTTTTTTAATTTATAAAAGTAGGCTTTTTTCCAGAAAAAAACATAATTTATTCTAATAATGTATAAAAAAGCGTAACATGTAGGTAATTGGTTTAAGTTTAAGTAATTAATAACAAGTTTCCTGGACATCACCATCACCCAGAACCTCAAAGAAGAGCCGACCATCAGCTTCCTCATCAAGAAGGCCCAGCAGAGGATGTACTTCCTGCGGCAGCTGAAGAAACTTAAGGTGTCAATAATGCTGGTGAGGTTCTACTCAGCCATCATCGAGTCCATCCTCACCTCCTCCATCACTGTGTGGTTCCCCGACTGCAGCACATCGTACGTGCTGCTGAGAAGGTTATTGGCTGCAAACTCACACCCCTCCACGACCTGTTCTCCTCCAGGACCAGGAGGTGTGTGGGTCAGATCACAGCTGACTCTTCTCACCCTGGACACAAACTATTCTCCCCTTTCCTCTAAGGCAGGAGACTACGGTCCATCCAGACCCACACCTCCTGCCACCTGAACAGTTTTTTCCCCTCGACCATCAGGCACATGAACAATAACAAGATTTGATAGCTCAGTTACAGCTCATGTTATTCTAATCTGTGTTATATGTGTTTTATGTTGCACGATTGCACCAAGTAAAATTTCAAGTTTGTGAACCAGTTCTCAAACAATGGCAATAAAAACTATTCTGGTTCTGATAAAACAACATAATTAAATAGCAGAATTAAACAGCATTACTGACATTCATTTTAAGTTAATACGTTTGTTTCAGTTTATTTCGAACATGCAAACAATACAATTACAATGTAATGCATCACATATTTACAGCACAGAGTCGGAAGAAGAGTTTATTTAATCTCACCGCTTTTCATAACATAGCAATTTTCTCCCGTTTCTTTGTTATGTTTGTAACGTAACAGTGAATATAAACAAATATAAACCCTAAGTAAGTAAACAAATATTAAATACATAAATAAATATTAGACATAAACATATACACAATATTTCAAGTTCTCACAAATAAATATTTAAGTAATATATGGTTCACCTCCGAGATATCTCTTCTTTGTTTTTTTTGTTTTTCTTAAAAAGGTTCAAGATGTTTATCATAATTAATTAACAACAATGGTGCAGCAACTCATTACTGAGTCCTTACTTGGAAATGTTATTTCTATGTTTCAGGGGTTTCATTTTGTTTAAGCTTGTCTTAAACTTTTAAGACTGTTTCACTTTTTTTCTTGTTTGCAGTAAATTGATTACACCATTTTTATTGTCTCACTCATTTCTTCTGTTTGCATTTTAAAGCTCTACTGAGAACCTTCTTAAGATCCAACAATGCAAAACACATTATATATTAGTGTCAATGAGTGAAAATGTTTAACTGATTCTGCAAAACCAATACAATGCCTGCAGACACTTACACTGCACATCGCTATTTCACAAGACATACTAGAACATGATTGGCATTAAACAGTGTACCTAAATAATATTCATTTTTATGTGTAAAAGTGTTTTTTAATAATATCACATTAAGCAGAAACAACACTATATGTGTAATATGTTAGACTACAAGTGTGAAGTACAAGCATAATAGAAATAATAATTACTTGATTACGCCACCAACCAAGCACAAACACACACAATGAACACACCTCAGCAGCATGACGAGGTCAGCATCCCCAGAGAGGCGTGCAAGCCCACTGGCTCCCTCACTGCGAATAAACTGTACCTTCTCTCTGCAAACACAAACACACACACACACGCACACACACACACACACACACACACACACCTTTGAGACTGGATTAAAAGTTAACTGTGATGATGGTGATGAGTATGATGATGTTGATGAATATGGTGATTATACAAAACCTGTTTCCGTATGAGTTGGGAAATTGTGTTAGATGTAAATATAAACGGAAGACAATGATTTGCAAATCATTTTCAACCCATATTCAGTTGAATATGCTACATAGACAACATATTTGAAGTTAAAACTGATAAACTTTTTTTTTTTGCAAATAATCATTTAACTTTAAAATTTGATGCCAGCAACACGTGACAAAGAAGTTGGGAAAGGTGGCAATAAATACTGATAAAGTTGAGGAATGCTCATCAAACACTTATTTGGAACATCCCACAGGTGTGCAGGCTAATTGGGAACAGGTGGGTGCCATGATTGGGTATAAAAGCAGCTTCCATGAAATGTAAAGTAATTCACAAACAAGGATGGGGCGAGGGTCGCCTCTTTGTAAGCAAATTGTCGAACAGTTTAAGAACAACATTTCTCAACGAGCTATTGCAAGGAATTTAGGGATTTTACCATTTACGGTCCGTAAAATCATCAAAAGGTTAAGAGAATCTGGAGAAATCACTGCACGTAAGCGACCTTTGATCCCTCAGGCGGTACTGCACCAAAAACCGACATCAGTGTGTAAAAGATATCACCACATGGGCTCAGGTACACTTCATAAAACCACTGTCAGTAACTACAGTTGGTCGCTACATCTGTAAGTGCAAGTTAAAACTCTACTATGCAAAGCGAAAACCATTTTTCAACAACACCAAGGAACGCCGCCGGCTTCGTTGGGCCCGAAGTTATGTAAGATGGACTGATGCAAAGTGGTAAAGTGTTCTGTGGTCTGACGAGTCCACATTTCAAATTATATTTGGAAACTGTTGACCTGATGTCCTCCGGAACAAAGAGGAAAATAACCATCCGAATTGTTATAGGCGCAAAGTTCAAAAGCCAGCATCTGTGATGGTATAGGGGTGTATTGTTGGCCAAGGCATGGGTAACTTACACATCTGTGAAGGCACCATTAATGCTGAAATGTCCATACAGATTTTGGAGCAACATATGTTGTCATCCAAGCAACGATATCATGGACGTCTTTGCTTATTTCAGCAAGACAAGTGGCTTCGTAAAAAAAGAGTGCAAGTACTTTCCTGGCCCGCCTGCAGTCCAGACCTGTCTCCCATCGAAAATGTGTGGTGCATTATGAAGCGTAAAATACAATTGCGGAGACCCCGGACTGTTGAACGACTGAAGCTTTACATAAAACAAGAATGGGAAAGAATTCCACTTTCAAAGCTTCAACAATTAGTTTCCTCATTTCCCAAACGTTTATTGAGTGTTGTTAAAAGAAAAGGTAATGTAACACAGTGGTGAACATGCCCTTTCCCAACTACTTTGGCACATGTTGCAGCCATAAAATTATAAGTTAATTATTATTTGCAAAAAAAAAAAAGTTTATGAGTTTGAACATGAAATATATTTACTTTGTAGTGCATTCAATTGAATATGGGTTGAAAAGGATTTGCAAATCATTGTATTCCGTTTATATTTACATCTAACACAATTTCCCAACTCATATGGAAACGGGGTTTGTACATCTTTCCTGGGGCTGATAATTGGGAGTGGCTTGGTGAAAGCAGAACCTGCGAAGGTGTGCGCAGGAATGGAGGAATGGCCTCAACCTACTACTTTGAGAGAGCTCCAGCAATTTTTGGGTTTCGCCAACTTCTACCGCCGTTTCATCAGAAACTACAGCCAGGTAGCTGCACCCCTCAGAAAGCTGACTTCCACATCGACTCGATTTGCTTGGACTGCAGAGGCTGGAGCTGCTTTTAGGGAATTGAAGAGACGTTTCACCACGGCCCCGGTCCTCATTCATCCAGATCCTTCTCGATAGTTTATTGTGGAGGTTGACGCCTCAGACTCCGAGGTGGAGGCCGTCCTGTCCCAGCACTCAGCCGATAAAAAAACTTCATCCCTGTGCTTTCTTCTCCTACTGCCTGGAACCTGCTGAATGCAATTACGGCATGGGAAATCGGGAACTGCTCACTGTCAAGATCGCCCTGGAGTAGTGGAGGCATTGGCTGGAGGGGGCAGAACACCCGTTCATCGTATGGACAGATCACAAGAACCTCGTCTACATTTAATAGGCCAAAAGCCCTCAACTCCCGTCAAGCCCGGTGGGCGCTGTTCTTTGGTCTATTCCGGTTTACCTTAACCTACAGTCCAGGTTCTCGCAACATTAAACCTGATGCGCTCTCACGCCAGTATTCTACTGAAATTTCTTCCAGTCCTGGCCCTATCCTTCCCTCTTTCTGTGTGGTGGCTGCGGTGACATGGGAGATCGAATCGCTGGTTCGTGGAGCTCAGCAGACTCAAGCAGACCAAGGTGTTGGCCCATCTTACAGACTTTTTGTACCTGATTCTGTCCGCTCTGATGTCCTCCTTTGGGCAAAACATCTCGCTTTGCATGCCACCACGGAACCAACCGCACCCTGTCCCTTCTCAAGCGACACTTCTGGTGGCCTACTATGACCGCAGACACTCGGGCTTTCGTATCTGCCTGCACTGTGTGTGCGTGTGGAAAATATTTTCACCAGCCGCCTGCCAGCTTGTTAAATCGTGACATTTATATTGTTATCGTAAAAATAGGTTAAACTATTTCTATGAGTATGATTGTGTACACTTCCATGTATTAATACTGTGTATGTTTGATGAAGCGTGATTGTATGCATGAGTGTATGCATGTGTATGTATGTTTGTACAGTGAATGTGTGTGTGTATGTACTGTATGTACAGGGTCTGTTTGTGTGTGTGTGTGTGTGTGTGTGTGTGTGTGTGTGTGTGTGCTGTGTGTGTATGCATTTAAGTTCGTGCTTATGTATTTATGATGGTACTTTTGTATGTACTGTATGTACAAACCCCGTTTCCATATGAGTTGGGAAATTGTGTTAGATGTTGATATAAATGCAATTGGTAAATCATTTTCAACCCATATTTTGTTGAATATGATACAAAGACAACATATTCGATGTTCAAATTGATAAACTTTATCATTAACTTTAGAATCATTAATCATTAACTTTAGAATATGATGCCAGCAACATGTGACAAAAAAGTTGGGAAATGTGGCAATAAATACTAATAAAGTTGAGGAATGCTCATCAAACACTTATATGGAACATCCCACAGGTGTGCAGGCTAATTGGGAACAGTTGGGTGCCATGATTGGGTATAAAAGCAGCTTCCTTGAAATGCTAAGTAATTCACAAACAAGGATGGGGTGAGGGTCACCACTTTGTAAGCAAATCATCGAACCGTTTTAGAACAACATTTCTCAACGAGCTAGTGCAAGGGATTTAGGGATTTTACCATCTACGATCCGTAAAATCATCAAAAAGTTCAGAGAATATGGAGAAATCACAGCAAGTAAGCGATGATATTACGGACTTTAGATCCCTCGGGCAGCACTGCATCAAAAACTGACATCAGTGTGTAAAGAATATCACCACATGTGCTCAGGAATACTTCATAAAACCCCTGTCAGTAACTACAGTTGGTCGCTACATCTGTAAGTGCAAGTTAAAACTCTACTTTGCAAAGCCAAACCCATTCATCAACAATATCCTGAAAGGCCGCTGGCTTGGCTGGGCCCGAGCTCACCTAAGATGGACTGATGCAAAATGGAAAGGTGTGTAATGAGGAGTCCACATTTCAAATTATATTTGGAAACAGAGGACGTGGTGTCCTCCAGAACAAAGAGGAAAATAACCATTCGGATTGTTATAGCCAGCATTTGTGATGGTATGGGGGTGTATTAGTGTCCAAGGCATGGGTAACTTAAACATCTGTGAAGGCACCATTAATGCTGAAATGTCCATACAGGTTTTGGAGCAACATATGTGGCCATCCAAGCAACGTTATCATGGACGCCTCTGCTTATTTCAGCAAGACAAGTGTTACGACAGCGTGGCTTCGTAAAAAAAAAGTGCGGGTACTTTCCTGGCCCGCCTGCGGTCCAGACCTGTCTCCCATCGAAAATGTGTGGCGCATTATGAAGCGTAAAATACGACAGCGGAGACCCCGGACTGTTGAACGACTGAAGCTTTACATAAAACAAGAATGGGAAAGAATTCCACTTTCAAAGCTTCAACAATTAGTTTCCTCAGTTCCCCATGAACAGTTCAGCCATGAATATCAAAGTTAATTATTATTTGAAAAAAAAAAAAAGTTTATGAGTTCAAACATCAAATATTTTGTGTTTGTAGTGCATTCAATTGAATATGGGTTGAAAAAGATTTGCAAATCTTTGTATTCCGTTTATATTTACATCCAACACAATTTCCCAAATCATATGGAAACGGGGTTTGTATGTTTGTATGGACAGTGTATTTCTCCCAGTATGTGCAGGAGTCAAGGCATAGCCCCAGCCACTCAGAAAGCCCCACCCAATACAGCAGGTGCAGCACCCAGGGAACAAGAGACCACTGGCGCCACGCAGGCAGGTTGGCCAGCAACAGGACTTCCATGATGGGCCTCAGGCCCAGGTCGTGGACAGATGTGCCCGGCCAAAGACAGGACACAGGAGAAGCAAAAGACAACCAGCCCCCCAAAAAACAAGAAACTACACTCCAAATGGGCAGAAAGACGGGACAACCCGCACCGAGGGGACCAAGAAATCCCATTGGAACCTTTTGGTTTCTCCACACGAACTCCAGTGTAGGAACGAGTCAGCAACTGATCTCCAGTGCAAACAACCGAGTCATGGCCAAAAGACTTCCCTGAAGCTGAGCCAAAAGTCCACAAAAAAGCACTGAAAACTGCACAAAAACAAAAGAGCACTGACAACAGCCCAAAAGTAAAAAAAAGTGCCACGCCTTGTTATGAAGTCCCTAAGGGTCTCAAACTAAAAGGCAAAAAACACATGAAAACAAGAGGGAAATATCAAATAACACAAAGGGGGCAAACAAGAAAACAAAGGTCCTGCAATCAGGTGCCACTAAAGCTGTGCCATCTTGTAATTTTTTGAAAAGTTTTTAGTTAGATGAAAGAGTATGACGATGATGAGTTTGGTGATGATGATGGTATTGTTGATCAATTTAAATATGTGTATGAAGATGAGTAGATCAGAAGAGACATACTTGAGAGAATTGTTCCTAGGAAGTTGTGGTTGTCGTTCCTGCAGGATCTCGTATATGTTGGCTTGTCGTAGAAAAGCCACAATTTTATCGTTGTACGCTGAACAAAAATGTAATGAAAAATTTAGTACAATATTATCATATGATACATCATTTTCAACTCATAATAGCATGCATGTGTGGCTTTCCTCACATACCCACAGGCACCACATCCTGGTACTGGCTTCGACTGGAACCGCTGAAGGTACTGGATGGTCGTGGCATCATGGGTGTATTGCTTTGTCGAGAGTCATCTGTCACCTGTGACATAACAAGATTTTTTACATTTGACGTCAGTTTGCGGTTTCATTCTGTTGTTGGCAATTGAGAAATGAAATCCAGCTTGTTTCTTTTAACTGCCACATTGGTTGAACATGTTCCAAGCTATGTCGCCCAATGTACTCTGGCAGTGCAACTCACTTTGGTTAGCTCCGGGTACTACTTGGTGGTTTCTGGTCTTAATTAGCTGTCTTCAAACATCTTCTGCTCTGAAGGTACCGTTGGTGGGAAGCAAAGAGGGCAGGCACATATATGGTCCATCCATCAATTTCTACCACTTGTCCCTCATAGAGTTGCGGGGGTGGCTGGAGCTTATCCCAGCTGCATTCGGGCGGAGGATGGGGCACCCTGGACAAGTTGCCAGCTCATTGCAGGGCCACAGACAGACAACATTCACACTCACATTCACAAACATTTTTGTGATGGCAATCAACCTGTCCCGAGGTGCAGAAGGGAAGTATCTCACACTTATCTTTTGTAACACAATTCTGTATAGCAGATATGGGCATCTACATCAACAATATGATTTGGCTGTGTTAGGGAAAAAAAGTCTCTTCAATTACTGTCAGGTGATTGGTTCATGCGCACATGAACTTTAGGTTCTCTGCATTCTTCACAAGGTTCTTCACGTGCTCAGAATGAAGAATATGACCACCTCATGGCTATTTTTGTACACAATGATGCTAAACCAGGGGTTGCCAACCTGTCGATCATGATCGACCAGTTGATCTTTGGGAATGTACTGGTTGACTTAAAAAATATTAGCAGAAATCATTTATTCTGACATCAATGTCTGCAGTGATGCAGATTCTGTATTGAAGTGATGCAGACTCTGTATGCTGAAGAAGGAGATGAGCTGAAAGGAAAAACTCTCTATTTACCGGCCCATCGACCTTCCCATCCTTACCTATGGTCATGAGTTTTGGGTTATGACCTAAAGGACAAGATCATGGGTACAAGATGCCGGAATGAATTTCCTCCGTAGGGTGGCGGGGCTCTCCCTTAGAGATAGCACCTCCACATCGAGAGGTGCCAGATGAGGTGGTCCGGGCATCTGGTCAGGATGCCCCCCAGACACCTCGCTGGGGAGGTGTTTAGGGCACGTGCAACCAATAGGAGGCCACAGGTAAGACCCAGGACACAGGACTGTCTCCCGACTGGGGCCGTGGAAACACCTCGAGATCCCCCGGGAGGAGCTGGACGAAGTGACTGGGAAAGGGAAGTCTGGTCTCCCTGTTAAGGCTGTTGACTCCACGACCTGAGGAAGAGGATGGATGGATGGATGGATGGATCAGTCCCGTCCCCACACAGAGTGTGACAGACCTGCCAACAGGCACGCATTTTAACCCTTGAACACACCTCGTGACTCTTCAATAATGCATCCCACTCATCTCAACACCGTGGCACCAACCCAGAGCGCAGCAACGCACCTTGTCTCACAAACATAAATTGCATGACGTGCACATCAAAAACATAACTGAGCTGCAACAAAGCGTTAAGGCTGGCTGTTTCCGTCTGTGACGGCATGCTGATATAATTTCACTGCCCTTGTTGAGGGATGAGGGATATTACCCAGACCTGTCATCCCTCAACAAACGCAGTGACATTATATCAGCATGCCGTCACAGACGGAAACACCTCCTAGGTAACACACGAGCCAATCAACACACCCCTACGCCTGCCTGTACCTACCCACTCTGTGCCCTACATAAACCATGGCATGTGAGTGCTCCTATTAAATTCTCCCGACAATTGAGGGAACCCCTCATGAAACAGCTCTGTAGGGATGAAGTAATCTTGTGATTTTTCCCACACACACACACACAAATAATCTTAATTTTAATGATATTTTCCTACTTAGAAGTGCAAATAATTGTGTATGAACATATGTCCCAAGCAAATATTTTAAAATAAAAAATGCAAACATGCAGTGTAACAAGTGTAACAATAATGTAAAGTTTAGTGTTGTGAAGTCTCTGTGCGTGTGGGTTCTCTGTGACTGTGCCGAAAGAATGGGACCTGCAGTCCAGGGCTCAACTCAGTATTTCATTTAGTTTTTCATTTGATTTATCAGGGCTGTCTCGCTCGCGGCGTCTTGCTCGCTTGTCTGTGCTGTCCTCTCTCCCCTCTCATTGCCTCGGCCCATGCTGATAAAGAAGACAGGTGATTAGATAACCCGCTTCAGCTGGGGAATCCACTCACCTGTCAGCTACTTTGAAGCCGGTCCATACACACGCCGTTCCCGCAGGAGGCGCCGAGAACATGCCCCCCTCCACAAGTTTCTTTCAACTTTTGCACTATGGGAAGCGGTGTCCTCTACAGTGGTAATTTTTTATATCAGTGGAAAATGGTATTTCTCAGAAAAGTAAACTAACAATATACATTTTAATAATAAAAATACCTCACACGAGGAATAGGCTCCAGCTCCCTTGCTACATCGAGGGAGAAGCAGTTGAAAAAATAGATGGCTGGATTGAGGATGTTTCAAGTAGCTTTTTAGATTCCCTTCATTTCCTGCGATGAAACTTTTATTAGTGATTTCCTGCTGTGCAGTGCGACGAGAATGGCTGTCTCTGTGTCGTCTTGGATACCCTCAAAAACGAAAGTGGCGACCTTTTCTTTGTCTATATATATATAGACATATATATGTCTATATATATATATATACACATATGTAGACATATATATGTATATAGATATATATACATATATATATATATATATATATGGAGTATATATATATATATATATATATATATATATATATATATATATTTTATATATATATATATATATATATGTATATATATACATATATATATACAAACCCCGTTTCCATATGAGTTGGAAAATTGTGTTAGACGCACTGTAAATATAAACTAAATACAATGATTTGCAAATCCTTTTTAACACGTATTCAATTGAATGCACTACAAAGACAAGATATTTGATGTTCAAACTCATAAACTTGATTTTTTATTTGCACGTAATAATTAACTTAGAATTTCATGGCTGCAACACTTGCCAAAGTAGTTGGTAAAGGACATGTTCACCACTGTGTTACATCACCTTTTCTTTTAACAACACTTAATAAAAGTTGGGGAACTGAGGAAAATAATTGTTGAAACTTTGAAGGGAGAATTCTTTCCCATTCTTGTTTTATGCAGAGCTTCAGGCGGGCCAGGAAAGTACTCTTTTTTTATGAAGCCACGCTGTTCTAGCACGTGCTGAATGTGGCTTGGTATTGTCTTGCTGAAATAAGCAGGGGCTTCCATGAAAAAGACGGCGCTTAGATGGCAGCAGATGTTGTTCCAAAACCTGTATGTACCTTTCAGCATTAATGGTGCCTTCACAGATGCCTTGGACACTAATGCACCTCCATACCATCACAGATGCTGGCTTTTGAACTTTGCGTCGATAACAGTCTGGATGGTTCGCTTCCCCTTTGGTCTGGATGACACAATGTCGAATATTTCCCCAAAAATGTCGGTTTTTGATACAGTGCCGTCTGAGGGACCGAAGGTCACGGTCATTCAATGTTGGTTTCCAGGCATGCCGCTTACGTGGAGTGATTTCTCCGGATTCTCTGGATCTTTTGATGATATTATGGACCGTAGATGTTGAAATCCCTAAATTTATTGCAATTGCACTATGAGAAACGTTGTTCTTAAACTGTTTGACTATTTGCTCACGCAGTTGTGGACAAAGGGGTGTACCTCGCCCCATCCTTTCTTGTGAAAGACTGAGCATTTTTTGGGGAAGCTGTTTTTATACCCAGTCATGGCACCCACCAGTTCCCAATTAGCCTGCACACCTGTGGGATGTTCCAAATAAGTGCTTGATGAACATTTCTCAACTTTATCAGTATTTATTGCCACCTTTCCCAACTTCTTTGTCACGTGTTCCTGGCATCAAATTCTAAATTTAATAATTACTTGCAAAATAAAATTGTTAATCAGTTTGAACATCAAATATGCTGTCTTTGTAGCATATTCAACCGAATATGGGTTGAAGATTATTTGCAAATCATTGTATTCCGTTTATATTTACATCTAACACAATTTCCCAACTCATAAGGAAACGGGGTTTGTATATATTGTTATGATCCGCTGCGCGGTTCATATTCTGTTTGGGTCTTCCGGGTCACTTGTGTTTTTCTGTTAGTTTTGGACTCCGTTTAGTTCCTGTTTATGCACCTATCAGTTAGTTACTTATTATTTTCACCTGCCGCTGGTTCCGGACGCACACCTGTGTTTTGGTAATCACTGACATTATTTAAGCCTGCCCTCTCCCGTCAGTCAGTCTGGCTTACTAGTTTGTCATCGTACAACAAGTAACGACGTTCTGTTTCCTGCTCACTACCTGCTAACTTCCATGCTAGGCTTTTTATTTTCTAACTCCAATGCTAGTTCTTTTAGTTGTTTGCTTTAATTATGTTTTGTTATGTTCTGTTAGTTTTGGACTCCTTTAGTTCCTGTTTGTGCACCTCTGGGTTTGTTTTAGTTTACATGGGGATTCATGTGGCCGGCACGCTCAGCTGCTGTCAACCACTAATCAGAGAGCTTTTTATTCACTTTGCTCGTCACGTTTAGACTGGCGTCTTTTTTTGCTGTATGCAACAGTCACGTACGTTTTGTTTGTTCATGCCACAGCTAGTAAGTTTTCCTTGCCATAGTCTATGCTAAGTATTGGCTTTAGCTTCGATGACGACCAGTGCGTTGTTCCTTCGCCTTGTTTTCCGTTTTTTGTATTTTTTTGAGTTTTGAGAATTAAATCATGTTTTTACCTGCACAGCTTGTCCGGAGAAGCCCGTCTGCATTCCTGGGAGAACGACCCCGGAGTAAGATGCGACCCAATCGTGAAATGTATATATATATATATATATATATATATATATATATATATATATATATATATATATATACATATATATGTATATATATTGTGGCACCTGATTCTCACCAAGACACAGGATTGTGTTTGCAAAAAGCCAAAAAGGGCATTTATTGCACAAGTCTTTGTAGGAAGGGCAGGGTGTGGAATAATCAAACATAAAGTGTCCTTTAAAAAAAAAACATCTCCCATCCGGGGCTCTCAATAATGCACACAGCACACTTATTTACTTGTCGTAGTTAATTGCCTATCAAACAAGAGAAAACATAATATCAGAAAACATTTCCCTAATAATGTCATTAGTGGGAAAATAGTGGATGTCTCACTTAACGCCTGATGCACCTGCCTTGACACAGTGGAGAGCCAGACCTGAATGAGGCAGAGTTAAGAACTGTTTGTAGCTGGGCCCCACCTGGTCGCACAGCTAGTGGTACTTCAGGCTGATTGAGGAGGAATCTACCGGCCCTCGATGATGCGACCAAGGCCGGGGCGTTGCCCCCTGTGTTCCACTCTGCCTCCATGCCCTGGTTCCTCCCTTGTGAGGTGCCTACCTGTCAGGCGGTGCTTGAGTGAGACTCCACATATCCCCCCCAAGCTCGCCGGTCGGTCTGGGAGCTTCTTTGTCCTCTTCGTAGAGCCGAGACATGGCGTTTGCATATGGAATCGTCTTCCCAGGCCGATATTCCACGGTGAATTGGTAATTCGGTAGTTCTAGGAACCAGTGTGTGACACGATCGTTTCGATCCTTATTTGTGGACATCCACTTCAAGGGGGCCTGGTCTGTTACCAAGGTGAAGGTCGTACCCCATAAGTAGTAGCAGAGGTGGTGTATTGCCCATTTGACTGCCAAGCACTGTTTTTCCACTGTGGCATAGATTCGCTCATGGCTCTGGAGCTTCCGACTAATGAATGTCACTGGGTGCTCTTCTCCGTCTATGAGCTGGGCAAACACGGCTCCAATGCCCGTGCCTGAGGCGTCAGTGTGGAGGATCAACGGCTGACTGAAGCATAGGGCTTTCTTCAAATTCTGGAAGGCAGTATCAGCCTCAGTCGTCCAGGTGACATGATGGGGCAGTTTATTCCGTGTCAGTTCATAAAACGGTGTTGCAAAAGAGACATTTTTTATAATTTTTTGATAATATGACACCAGGCCAATAAATGTTTTTACTTGCTTTTTTGTCAAGGGGCGGGGCCATTCCCTGATGTGCTCTACTCTGCGGGCCTGTGGTTTCACGCAGCCTCTTCCGATTGTGTAGCCAAGATAATCAGTCTCAGTCGGGCGCACTCAGCACTTCTTAGCGTTGACAGTCAGTCTGGCACATCTAAGGGCTCCTAGAACTGCGTCGAGATGCTGGAGGTACAGGGGAATGTACCGGTGATTCACAGCTGGTGCTGTGAATCAAAATATCGTCTTGGTAGGTAGGGCCGTAGAACTCGGGGCACCGTGGATCCCGAACGCCAAGACGACGTATTGGAATAGCCCCTCGGGTGTGGAGAAAGCCGTTTTGGGTTTAAACCTTCCATAAATGGCACCTGCCAGTAGCCCTTTGTCAGGTGCAGGGTGCTGACGAACCGAGCGGGGCCAAGCTGCTCGATCAGCTCATTTAGTCTGGTCATGGGATAAGCATCACACAATGATATATTATTTAATTTGCGAAAGTCATTACAAAATCTCAGGGACCCATCTGGTTTTGGCACAATAACAATCGAATTGGACCATGGACTATGGGATTCCTCTATTACTTCAAGTTCTAACATTTTCTTTACCTCTTCTTTTATACCCGCCCGCCTGGCCTCTGGGATTCGGTAGGGCCTTTGTCTTACCACTTTTTCAGGTTGGGTCTCAATGTCATGTTTACTCGCCTGGGTCCTTCCTGGCAGTTCCGAGAGGCGGTCCTGGTTCCGTCGCAGAAGTTACTTCAACTCCTGATTTTGTGACGGGGAGAGGTAATCTCCTATAGGTACCCGGGAGAGTGGTCTGGGGAGTGTGCAGTTAAAAATGCAACAGATGGCAACGGCTCTGCCGCATGCCCTTTTTTCAGAATATTTACATGGTAAATTTGGTGGCCTTTCCGTCGGCCTGGCTGGTTTACCTTGTAACTGACGGGACCGATTCTCTCAATTACCTCGTAAGGCCCATGCCATCTGGCCAAGAACTTGCATTCGCTGGACGGAACCAATACCGGCACTGTCAGGCGGTGCTTGAGTGAGACTTCACAACAAATATATATATATATATATATAAAAAATGTTCATGCCGCCAATTACCATACAACAAGTGGGATCTTTAAAGGTGAACTGCACATTTTGGGGAATTTTGCACATTATTCACAATCAATATAAAAGACATGACTACAAATGTTTTTTTTGTTTTTTTTTGCATTGTAAATATTAAATAAACGTAAATAAAAGTCTACTTACAGTGGAGCCAATGAGAGCGCCACTATTTTGGCCATAAAATCGAATAATTAACCATTGAAAAAATACGAACAATACTAAATTTATATTTTGCGACTTACAAAATCTCCGCCTTGTGATCAAGGCGGTGCTATAAATAGTTTGTCTGTGTTAGCGTTTATAATACAAATAATTAATACTTGGTTAATATTTAAGTCGCAAAATATAAATTTAGTATTGTTCGTATTTTTTCAATGGTTAATTTACATTATCAAGAGGTCTGCTGCTTCCTCGCTTCTTGGAAGTTTACTCTAGATCATAAATCATGCATCTCACCTGCACAGAATAAGTCTGATTAAGTCTTCCGACAAGTTGATACACTTTGACAGCCATTTAGGACCGGACCTGGCGAGGACGACATGAAAAGACGATTGGTCCCCCCTACCCTTTTCCTGGTGAGTATTGTGAGTCATTCTTCACCTAAATGGGAATACATGAACATCCCAGCAGTCGGCATTCTAATGACAAGCAGACCTTGCATGTGATTGATGTTTTATTATGTGTGTTGGCTCTCATAAAGTCTGCATTGAGTAAAAATCTGTGATGAAGAAAAAAAAGCAAACATTGCGATGCTGTTTTTAAATTGATACTCCGCGTATGCTTAAAATGATCAGAATATGTGAATGTTATAAATAAATGATAAATGGGTTGTACTTGTATGGCGCTTTTCTACCTTCAAGGTACTCAAAGCGCTTTGACACTACTTCCACTTTTACCCATTCACACACTGATGGAGGGCGCTGCCATGCAAGGCGCTAACCAGCACCCATCAGGAGCAAGGGTGAAGTGTCTTGCTCAGGACACAACGGACGTGACGAGGTTGGTATTAGGTGGGAATTGAACCAGGGACCCTCGGGTTGCGCACAACCACTCTCCCACTGAGCCACGCCGTCCCTTATTAGTCCCTTATATTAAATGTTGTTATCAATGTACCCGTTACTAAATTACATATATACTTACGTCATGTGTATAAAACCTCCCATTAGCTCCATTGTAAGCGGACTTTTGACCGCCCTTATTTAATATTTGGAATGCAAAATAGAAAAAAAAACTTCCGTCGTCATGTCTCTCATAATGATTGTGAACGGTAGGCACATTTTTTTTTAAAAAGTGCAGTTCCCCTTTTAGATTTTTGTGCTTAATATGGTATGACATAAGGATTGGTTGTGTTGGATAGGCTCAAGTAAGTCCGTAAGGTATGGGTGGATTACTGTTGCTGTTCCAAGTCCTTTGCAGTAGTCACCTTCTTAAGTACACCACTGAGCCTTCACATGTCTGGATTAAGTCATCTTCTCCTTCTTGACTGTAATGTGGGCTCCCTGTTTGACAGATTTCGCAGTCTTCTGGTGGAAGGACAATGCAGCCTTTGCTGATGAAGCCCCTTGTGAGATTTTGAGTTTCCTGATTCATTCTGTTTTTGGTAGTTCACAAATCAACACAGGTTGAAGGTAACTTTAAAAACTGTAATTAAGAGTTTGTGATGTCAGCGCGAAGACTTTTTGCATCCTGTCGGCAAACTATGGTGTAATTTGTCTTGTTTTTTGCTCTTCTGGGAGAAGTATTGGTGCAATGTCCTACTAAGTGTAAGAATGCAGGTACTCTGCAAGCCTGATAAAACACCCAAATGTTTCAATGTGATGCATGCTGCAGTTTTGTCTCACCTCTCCGGCGCTGTGGCTGCGCTGGCGGCTCAGGTGCTGGCGGTGGGCCAGCAGGCCGGTGGAGCGAGAACTCTGAAGAGGCAGCCGTGGGTCAATGAAGGTTGTTGAGCGACAATTGTGATCCACAAAGAAGGGCTGAGAAGTGAGATGCAAACATCTTGGATCATGCATTGACACCTATTATTATCAACATATCATTATCAATATAGAGGACAGTCGTGAAGTGAAGTGAATTATATTTATATAGGGCTTTTCTCTAGTGACTCAAGGCGCTTTACATAGTGAAACCCAATATCGAAGTTAAATTTAAACCAGTGTGGGTGGCACTGGGAGCAGGTGGGTAAAGTGTCTTGCCCAAGGACACAATGGCAGTGACTAGGATGGTGAAAGCGGGAATCGAATCTGGAACCCTAAAGTTGCTGGCACAGCCACTCTACCAACCGAGCTGTGCCAACCCAGTCGGCAACTATCATTACAGTGAAAGATAATGAATATAAAAAATAATATTTAATTGTAGCTTGACATAGTTTGCGACCAGGACATCATCACACACATCATGATATGTGCCATTTCTCATAACTGCTCACACACCTTCCCGGTATGGTCATGTTTCATTTCCCAACCGCGGGGAAGCTCCAACTGTTTGTTGGAAAACATGTTGAGGAAGGTCACCAGGTCACGGTTGTGCTGATAGCGCTCAAAGTAATGAGCATCTCGCCGCACCTTACTGATCATATGCTTCAGACAGGTGTTGCTTGTAAACATACGGTAGGCACTCTGGTGGAAAAAAGCACAACAATAAAAATTGTGAGACAACATATTGTATTTGTATTACTTCACATATAAATCTATTATAGTTATTATATTATGTATGGTTGCGGTGTCACCACCACAATGAATGTATTCTATACTAGACAGTCCGTTCTAAGTACAGAAAGTTTCGCAAGATACTTGAACTCCTCCGCCTGTGGTGAGCCCTCGCTCCCAACACAAACAGTGCCATTTCTCATTTTCCGTCTGATAACTATTGCCTCATTCCAGAAGCTTCACACTGTGCACCTGCCCAGTAACACAGTCACAGCTTGATGAGTCAATCTGTGTTGGCAATTACCATCAAGGGTTGGAATTGGGGGTTAAATCACCAATTGATTCCCGAGTGCGGCCCACACTGCCGCTTACTGCTCCCCTCACCTCCCAAGAGTGTGAACAAGGGGATGGGTCAAATGCAGAGGCCAAATTTCACCACACCCAGTGTGTGTGTGACAATCATTGGAACTTTAACTGAAACTCGTCCTTGAGGCAAGTTTTTTTGCTCTGAATTTCTTGAGGCCCTCGATGTTGTGGGACTGTCTTGGTTTATCGATTTTGTTATTAAAATATAAAATACAATTATTTCACAAAGTTAGCAAAGACACAAAGCAGGAAGTCACCACATTACTTTAAAACTTGAGTGACATAACATTAACCAGCGAGTGGCAGTCTTTGGTGCACTTGGTGCAGATGTAGGATGTTGATTCTTGTGGATGGTGCTTCCTTTTCTTCCATCTTGCCCTCCTGTCAGCAAGGGCCACATTTCTCGCCTCTTTATATGTCCGGTCTGCTACTCAACCTTGAATGCCAAGATGCACGGTTGGCAGCAAGGCCTTCTTAAAAAGCCATGTCGATGCTACGCTGCTTCATGTCTTTCTTGCAGGTGTTTTCAAAACAAGGACACGGTCGCCCAGTCGGTTGTTTGTCTTCCACTAGTAGGCTATACAGTAGCTCGTTTGAGATGCGTCCGGGTTCCATCCTTCTGACATCACCAATAGTAGTTTCACCATAACTGCTGCAGCCTTGGCAATCCTACTGCTCACTTCTACTTCCAGTGAGAGCAAGCTCGAGACGATTGACCCAAGTTAGGTGAAGTTGTCAGCAGGCTACTGATATTGATGGTTGGGGGGTGGTCTCCGCTCTGCGCCATGACTTGGGTCTTCTTAAGGCTGGCGGTCAGCCCGAACTTCCTGCATCCCTTGAAGAGGCGATTGACAAGCTGGATGGGCAACCCGGTCAGTCACTTTAGTCTTGGCACGGAGGCGGGCAATGTTAGGTAGACTCCCTCACAGAAGTCCTTGAAGGCGTATTGGAGGAGCATCAAAAATAATATGCCAAAAAGCGTCGGCGCAAAGATGCAGCCCTGCTTCACACCACTGCTGACTCGGAAGGCCTCAGAGATGGTGCCATTGAAGCAGACTGTGCTGTGCATGTTCTCATGGACTGATTTGATCACAGAAAGTAGTTGTGGCGGGCAGCCCATTTTCTGACGAAATCCGAAGAGTCCGCTCCTGCTGACCAGGTCAAATGCCTTCGTCAGGTCGATAAAGGCAAGATCTGCTGTTCTTGGCATTTTTCTTGCAGTTCGCGCAGCAAGAATGTCATGTACAATGTTGACTGGCCATCACGGGAGCCAAACTGGGACTCTGTGTAGACGCGAGAGGCAAAAGGTTTTAGCCACGCCAGGACAACAAGAGCACAGACCTTTCCCACGATGCTGAGCAGGGAGATCCCTTGGCATCTGTTGCAGTCGCTTCTGTCTCCCATGTTCTTGTACATACGCCGTTTCCATATGAGTTGGGAAATTATGTTAGATGTAAATATAAACGGAATACAATGATTTGCAAATCCTTTTGAACTCATATTCAATTGAATGCACTAAAAAATTGACATATTTGATGTTCAAACTCATGAACTTTTTTTTTTTGCAAATAATAATTAACTTAGAGTTTCATAGCTGCAATACGTGCCAATGTAGTTGGGAAAGTGCATGTTCACCACTGTGTTACATCACCTTTTCTTTTAACAACACTCAATAAACGTTTGGGAACTGAGGAAACTAATTGTTATAGCTTTGAAAGTGGAGTTATTTCCAATTCCTGTTTTATGTAGAGCTTCCGCCGTTCAATAGTCCGGGGTCTCCGCTGTCGCATTTTACGATTCAGAATGCACCACACATTTTCGATGGGAGACAGGTCTGGGCTGCAGGCGGGCCAGGAAAGTACCCGCACTCTTTTACTACGAAGTAACGCTGTTGTAACACGTGGCTTAGCAATGTCTTGCTGAAATAAACAGGGGCGTCCATGACAACATATGTTGCTCCAAAACCTGTATGGACCATTCAGTATTAATGGTGCCTTCACAGATGTGTAAGTTACCCATGCCTTGGGCACTAATGCACACCCATACCATCATAGATGCTGGCTTTTGAACTTCGCGCCTATAACAATCCAGATGGTTATTTTCCTCTCTGTTCCGGAGGACATCACGTCCACAGTTTACAAATATAATTTGAAATGTGGACTCGTCAGACCACAGAACACTTTTCCACTTTGCATCAGTCCATCTTAGATGATCTCGGGCCCAGCGAAACCGGCGGCGTTTCTGGGTGTTGTTGATAAATGGGTTTTGCTTTGCATAGTAGAGTTTTAACTTGCACTTACAGATGTAGCGACAAACTGTAGTTACTGACAGTGGTTTTATGAAGTGTTCCTGAGCCCGTGTGGTGATATCCTTTACACACAGGTTTTGATGCAGTACCACCTGAGGGACCAAAGGTCTGTAATATCGTCGTGTATGTGCAGTGATTTCTCCAGATTCTCTGAACTTTTTGATGATTTTACGGACCGTAGATGGTAAAATCCCTAAATTCCTTGCAATAACTCGATGAGAAATGTTCTAAAACTGTTCGACAATTTGCTTACAAAGTGGTGACCCTCGCCCCAACCTCTTTTGTGAATTACTTAGCATTTCATGGAAGCTGCTTTTATACCCAATCATGGCACCCACCTGTTCCCAATTAGCCTGCACACCTGTACAATGTTCCAAATAAGTGTTTGATGAGCATTCCTCAAATTTATCAGTATTTATTGCCACCTTTCCCAACTTCTTTGTCACGTGTTGCTGGCATCAAATTCTAAAGTTAATTATTATTTGCAAAAAAAAAATTTAAAAAATAAAAAGTTTATCAGTTTGAACATCCAATATGTTGTCTTTGTAGCATACTCAACTGAATATAGGTTGAAAATGATTTGCAAATCATTGTATTCCATTTATATTTACATCTAACACAATTTCCCAACTCATATGGAAACAGAGTTTGTACTCATATGGAAATGGGGTTTGTACAAAGTACAAGTCAAACTCCTCCATGACTGGTAGGTATAGGATGCCAGCAAGGGCAGGCAGAGTCGCTGATGATGTTCTGCATGGCGCATAGCTTCAAGGTAGTGCTCTACACAGCGCTGGAGTTGCTTACCTTAGCCAGGAATCACTTCCCCCAGCTTGGACTTGAGGGGGGCAGACTTAGTGGGAGCTGAGCTTGTTGATGCTGTGGTAGGTGGGGGGGAGGAATACACTAGCAAGGTCCCTTTGTCTGGTGATGGCCAGGTCAAGCTGGTGCCAATGACGGGAGCCCGGGTGTCTTCAGGACACCTGGTGGATCTCATTGCATGGAAAGTAGGTGTTGGTGACACACAAACAGCAGAGTTCCAACAAACGTTGTCCGTTGTCATTTATTTTACTGCGTCCATGCCAGCGAAAGAAGTCGGCAAGTCCTCGCGGTCAGCTCCCACACTTCATCCAGTGCTTCATGAAACTAATCTTTGTCCTCTGGGGCTGAGCAGAGCATCTGGGCGTACACGCTGAAGATGGTGGATGTTACCTGCTGGAGAAAGAGGATCCTCTATGTGCGTGTTTTTTTACGGCAAAGCCAACACTGTACCGGCGGGGTTCGCCAGGAGGCTTGCTTTGCCAGAAAAACAAGTAGTTTGCTCTCCTGGAAACAGGCTATGTGGATGTTCAGACGGGAGACTTTCCAATCATGGCGGTCTTTCTTTGGTTGTTGATCTGCTGCAAGTCAGCACAAAGTCCAGGACATAGTCCTAACGTTCAAGTTTGCGAATCGAAGAGCTGGAATCTTTTTTTGTTTTCTTGTGTTGGTTTTGTCTGGTGCGGTGGTTTTGTGGCTCACTCTTTGAGGTGGTCTCTACTCTCCATGCTCCTAATGGAGCAGGTAAGCTATGGACGGTGATTGTTCAGTAGGACTAAGGTCGCAAAGGTCGCAAAGGTCCCATCCCACCTGCAGAAGTGGCCCCTGGCACTTGTTTCCTTCCCTAATCGGATGAGCTTGTAACGATTACTGCACCTTTCAGTGATACTGGAGTGTCCTTTCCAGTGGACAGACATAACCTGGGCAGGTACTATGAAGGATGAGCTGTTGTCCTGGTAGCAGACTCTCCTCAGCCCTTACACGCAGCTGGAGAACCCAAGGGAACAACAAGTATTGATAAAGCTTGGCATCAGCTGCATCGCAGGAGTTACCGGAGTGACGTGTTGTCACACTGCCTTTGGGGTTCTGGCACCTGCTTTTTTCACAGGGTTTATTCCCTTCGTCTTTCCATGAAAGGGTATAGCCATCAGTTTTTCTTCTCCTAAATGGGCTACCGACCAAGGTTGATGAGCCTCACCTGCCCAATATACATGCATACATACAAACCCCGTTTCCATATGAGTTGGGAAATTGTGTTAGATGTAAATAAAAACGGAATACAATGATTTACAAATCATATTCAAGTCATTTTCAATTGAATGCACTACAAAGACAACATATTTGATGTTCAAACTCATAAACTTTTTTTTTTTTTGCAAATAATAATTAACTTTGAATTTCATGGCTGCAACACGTGCCAAAGTAGTTGGGAAAGGCCATAACGTTGCTTGGATGACAACAAATGTTGCTACAAAGCCTGTATGGACCTTTCAGCATTAGCGGCACCTTCACAGATGTGTAAGTTACCCATGCCTTGGGCACTAATACACCCCCATACCATCACAGATGCTGGATTTTGAACTTTGCGCCTATAAAAATCCGAATGGTTATTTTCCTCTTTTTTCTGGAGGACACCACGTTCTCTGTTTCCAAAAATAATTTGAAATGTGGATTCGTCAGACCACTGAACACTTTTCCACTTTGCATCAGTCCATCTTAGGTGAGCTCGGGCCCAGCGAAGCCGGCAGCGTTTCAGGGTGTTGTTGATGAATGGGTTTGGCTTTGCATACTAGTTTTAACTTGCACTTACAGATGTAGCGACCAACTGTAGTTACTGAAACTGGTTTTATGAAGTGTTCCTGAGCCCATGTGGTGATATCCTTTACACACTGATGTGGGTTTTTAATGCACTACCGCCTGACAGATCAAAGGTCCGCAATATCATCGCATACGTGCAGTGATTTCTCTAGATTTTCTGAACATTTCGATTATTTTACGGACCGTAGATGGCAAAATCCCTAAATTCCTTGCAATAGCTCGTTGAGAAATGTTGTTCTTAAACTGTTTGACAATTTGCTTACAAAGAGGTGACCCTCGCCCCATCCTTGTTTGTGAATTACTTAGCATTTCATGGAAGCTGTTTTTATACCCAATAATGGCACCCACCTGTTCCCAATTAGCCTGCACACCTGTACGATGTTCCAATTAAGTGTTTGATGAGCATTCCTCAACTTTATCAGTATTTATTGCCGCCTTTCCCAACTTCTTTGTCACGTGTTGCTGGCATTAAAACGTTTATCAGTTTGAACATCAAATATGTGGTCTTTGTAGCATATTCAACTGAATATGGGTTGAAAATGATTTGTAAATCATTGTATTACGTTTATATTTACATCTAAAACAATTTCCCAACTCATATGGAAATGGGGCTTGTATATACAGAGAGCCTTAGCCTTTATCACACCACAAAGCAGTGACTGACTGCTACATATACAGTATTGTATATTATATGTTTTAGCTGGAAATGAATAAGAGATGAATAAATTTAGTGTATAAAATGTACAAGTGCATTTGCAACACGCATTAGTCTTGATGTTAAATCTTATACAATTACAACAAATCGCGTCAAAAATGGTCAAGGGAACAAAGAGAGACAACAATGAAAATCTATTACCGGTAATAGTATTTCTAATTTGTCTGTAAATTACAGCTATTGATTGTCCAGGCTGTAAATGATGTTAAAGTGGCTAAAGTGATGCCGTAAGTGTTGATGGAATAAATATAGAATCAATTAAAAATGATGAGGACTGACAGGGTTAGAATGCAGCACAGTAAAGAAATCGGGGCTGCACAGGAACTTGGCGCTGGGAGACTGGAGCAGCAGAGAAAGACGACCACTTGAATGACTGACTGCACTCTCTCGTCGGTATTCTACAATACAATCAGAGGATACATATTTAACAATCAGAGGATACACATTAAAATTTGACTATAAACAGTAACACATTCTATAACACAAACAGGTGACTGCGTATGCAATACCTATTGCTAAATAACATTCATTTTCAACACTTTTGCAAATAAAACACATAAGAAAAAACGGTGTGCAACAGTATGAAGTCATCAGTGATGTAATTTGAAATGTACCAAACATTGGCTCTTGGAAAAGGCAAATAAGGATTTTCTTCAAAGAAATTGTACATACATTGAGTAAAAAGTATTTTGATCCCTGCTGATCAATGAACACTTTTATGGTAGTACTAAATCACATTGTGTATTGAAATCAAATACTTGCTTACCTTAATCTGATGCAAATCAATTCATAAAGATTTGTGTGTGATTTGTGTAAATGTGTACAGTGTCTGTTACATTACAGCTACCATAAAATGATGAGTGTTTATAAAATGTGTGGGCTACACTAAATTTAAATCAAACCATTGATTATTGTGTGAATGCTGACAATGTTAACCAATGAAAACTGACCAGAAATGGAGTGAAGCATTAAATCAGGTTCTGGTTCAAGAAGCAGATCAGCTGAGCTGTCCTCTGTTCTCTCACTGCTGGTTATAGTTCTCCTGATGCTCTGATATCTGATAAACAATACACAAACAATAGAAACTGTCAGGTGTTTAATCAAGTGTTTAACTGCATGTTGTGTCAAGTGTTGCACTAGGTGTTAATTAAGTGTTAAATCAAGTGTTATACCAAGTGTTTTATCAAATTGTAAATCAAGTGTTGATATCAAGTATTTCATCACGTTTATCAAGTGTTATTCAAGTGTTTCATCTAGCATTATATCAAGTGTTTCATCGAGTGTTGTATCAAGTGTTTCATTGTGTGTTGTATCAAATATTATATAAAATGTTATAACTTAAGTACTTGATCAAGGTTTCATTGTTTCATTGTGTGTTGTATCAAATATTTAATTAAGTGTAAGTCATGTGTTTCAGTAAGTGTTAAATCAAGTGTTATAACAAGTGTTTCAGCAAGTGTTTCATCAAGGGTTATATATATCAAGTGTTGTATCAAGTGTTACATGAAGTGCTTCATCATGTTTCTTCGCGTGTTATATCTTGTGTTTCATCAAGTGTTATATCATGTGTTATATCAAGCAATCTATTGTGATTTTTAATCAAGTGTTTAATCAGGTGTTATAGCAAATGTTGAATAAAGTGTTTCATCAAGTGTTATATCAAGTGCTTCATTAAGTGTTTCAATGAGTGTTGTAGCAAATGTTTCATTAAGTGTTAAATCAAGCGTTTTGTCGAGTTTTATATCAAGTGTTGTATTACATGTTTTATCAAGTTTTTCATCGACTGTTAAATCTAGTTTTTCATAAAGTGTTTTACAAGCGTTATATAAAGTGTTTTATTGAATGTTTTTATTTAGTGTTTTAATTTGTGTGGTATTAAGTATTACATTGAGCGTTATATATTTTTTTTCATCAAGCGTTATATCAAGTGTTTCATCAACTCTTATATCAAGTGTTTCAATAAATGTTTTATAAAGTCTTAAATTGAGAGGTAGATCAAGTGTTTCATTGAGTGTCTCAGCAAGTGTTTCAATAAGTGTTTTATTAAGTGTTATATTGAGTTATATCAAGTGTTTCATCAACTGTTTCATCAAGGTTTACATCGAGTGTTCCATTGACTGTTATATCAAGTGTTTCAATAAATGTTTCAAAAAGTCTTATGTCGAGAGTTTTATCAACTATTTCATCGTGTTTACATGAACTGTTGGGTACGAGCACTGTCAGTGACCACTTGATGCTGCTGCCGCAAAAATCCCAAGTACTATCGTTCTATTTGTGTGCTTCTAATTGTTTTATAACTTGCCCTACCACCCTCCTCTCAGCTAACTAGCTGCTAAGCTAACAAAACTAAGCTCGGTGCGGCACAAGCAGCCACGTTCCGAAGGAATCTGCTCCCTCATGGTGCGACCACTTCTCCGAAGACAACAAAAACTCGACTTGGTGAAAGATACAACGGGAGTATGGCTCCCTGCTCTCCTTGTACCGTACTCATGGATAGGTTGGCCGTACTAGAGGACCGTGTCCACCATTTAGAGCAGAGTAATTTCGCAAATTTAGACGCTGCGGACACATTTGCTAGCGTTAGCTGTAGAAGGCTGGCTAGCCCATCTTATTGCAGCCCTAAGTGAAATACAACCCATGGTGAATAATAGATTTAGGCCTTTAGCTCGTCCTACACCCCAGTCTACCGGGCACTACACCTTAGTCATAGGGGACTTCATCACCCGAAACATACATCTTAGTAAACCAGCTATAAATAAGTGTATTCCTGGTGCCAAAGAACCTGACATTGAAGCTAATCTTAGGGAACTAACTCGCAACAGGCCTAGTAAACATGTATGACAGGCTAATTGCATCACTATCTACGCGAACATGGTTGTACATGTTGGCTCTAATTAAACTAGGATGAGACCGTCAGAGATTACAAAGAAGAACATAGCTAAGACTTGTAATCTCACAAGAAAGATGTACAGACATCGAGTATTTGTCTTTGGCCCGCTGCCTGCAAGAGGCAATGATGAGAGATATAGATTAGATTAGATCAGATTAGATTAGATTAGATAGTACTTTATTTATTCTGTCAGGAGAGTTCCTTCAGGAAAATCTAAATTTTCAGCAGAATCCCATTCAAGATCAGACAAACATTACAGGGAGACAGAACAGGATGGCTGACGGGTCTGCCGGCTTCCAGCGCCCCTTACAAAAAAGGTTTGATACAGGTAAACAATTAGGGGGAATGAGAAAAAAAAATAGAAGATTTAAATAAAATAAAAAAATTGGTCTGAGCCTGGGCCCTGGAGAAGGGGTCAAGACTGAGGCCAGGGGAAAAAAAAAAACAACTCATAGCCATAGTACACATCCCTCTTACATGTGTGTAAGAGGGAAACATCAAACATCAAAGAACACAAAGAACATTAAAGACATTAAAGTAACGGGGCTGATGCAACCAGCAACTTCTACATACAGCAATGAATAAAAAATAAATGAATAGATAGAGAGGTATAGCAGATTTGTCTTGCTTAATGAGTGGCTGACTAGAGAACAGGAACTAATGTTTATTGATAATTGGCCCGCTTAACAAGGCATCTCCTCCTAACTATACGAATGCACATATTGCCCGTCCCCTTAAAAGGGGTGAAGGGGTCACACTTATATACAATGAAAACATTAACCTTAGCCCTAACCTAAGTAATGGATATAAATCATTTGAGGTGCTTACTATGAAGTCTGTCACACCACTACCTTTCTATCTGGTTGTTATCTATCGCTCCCCTGGGCCCTATTCGGACTTTATCAGGGAAATTTCAGTTTGTCGCTATTCTAGTGACGCACGCAGATTATATACCGTATTTCCTTGAATAGCCGCCGGGGTGCTAATTAATTTAAAACCTCTTCTCACTCCTGCGCTTATTCAAGGCATGCGTTAATAGTAAGCAGGCGCTAATAATTTTAAAACCTCTTCTCACCCCTGCGCTTACCAATGGCATAGCAGTAAAAAATTGAGAGTGATTAAAAAAAAATTTTTATAAAAAAATTATTCTGCAGGCCGCGGCCCGGTGGTTGAGGACCACTGCTCTACAACATGTCATCGCGCCCACCTTTACACCATGCTATCTGCGTGCTGGCCGGACACATGCATTTCGCTGCTTCTCATACGAGATTGCAATGCATACTTGATCAACAGCCACACCTTTTACACTGATGGTTGTGATAAAAACAATTTTTTAACACTCTTAATAATATGCGCCACACTCTGTGAACCCACACCAAACACATTTCTGGGGAACATTGGCTCTGTAACACATTATAAAACGCAACATAACAACTACCCACAATGTCATGCATCCATGACTTTTGGCTATATTATACACGCGCCCCCAACCCCGCCCGCATCAACCGACGCACGGAGGGGGGGGGGTTGGTGCTAGCGGTGTATAATATAGCCGGTAAGAGTCATGGATGCATTGCATTCTGGGTAAGTGTTATGTTGCATTTATAATGTGTTACAGAGCCAATGTTCTCCAGAAATGGGTTTGTTATTCTTGTTTGGTGTGGGTTCACAGTGTGTGGCGCATATTAGTAAGAGTGTTATAGTTATTTTATATCACAACCATCAGTGTGATCTGTATGGCTGTGAAACAAGACACCTGGTTTACACATAGCAAAAGCGGAAAAAAAATTCCTCCGCCATTTTGGAAATGATGACAGGGGAAGCGTCACTCGTGACGTCACTAATTTCACCCGGTGGTAAAAGTAAGCATGCGCTTATAAATTTGAGGAGCAAGCTTGACCCGCCAGTAATTCAAGGCAGGCGCATATTACATGCCCGGCGGCTATTCAAGGAAATACGGTAATTATAATGTAGGATTTTAATATCCATATGAATACCCAGTCGGACCCTATGTGGGTGGCGCTCTAGACTATAATTGATAGTTGTGGTCTTACACAAATAATAAATGAGCCCACGCTTCGCAACGGTAATACGATAGACCTAGTCCTTGTCCGATGTTTCACCCCCCCCAAAGTTATGGTACTCCCGTACACTAAAGTAATGTCCGATCACTTCTCATTAGAATTAGAAGTTTTGAGTCAATGTCACTCCTCTCTGAGCTGCAACCTTATCGTGGTAGAGGAGTTTGCGTGTCCCAATGATCCTAGGAGCTATGTTGTCCGGGGGCATGGTAGGGTCTCCCAAGGCAAACAGGTTCTAGGTGAGGGATCAGACAAAGAGCAGCTCGAAGACCTTTATGAAGAAGAAAAAGCATGGACCCAGATTTCCCTCGCCCGGATGCGGGTCACCGGGGCCCCCCTCTGGAGCCAGGCCCAGAGGTGGGGCACGATGGCGAGCGCCTGGTGGCCGGGCCTGTTACCATGGGGCCCGGCCGGGCACAGCCCGAAGAGGCAACGTGGGTCACCCCTCCAATGGGCTCACCACCCATAGCAGGGGCCATAGAGGTCGGGTGCAATGTGAGCTGGGCGGCGGCCGAAGGCAGGGCACTTGGCGGTCCGATCCTCGGCTACAGAAGCTAGCTCTTGGGACGTGGAACGCCACTACACTGGGGGGGAAAGAGCCTGAGCTAGTGCGCGAAGTCGAGAAATTCCGGCTGGGTATAGTTGGACTCACTTCGACGCACAGCAAGGGCTCTGGAACCACTTCTCTCGAGAGGGATTGGACCCTCTTCCACTCTGGCGTTGCCGGCAGTGAGAGGCGACGGGCTGGGGTGGCAATTCTTGTTTCTCCCCGGCTCAAAGCATGTACGTTGGAGTTCAACCCGGTGGACGAAAGGGTAGCATCCCTCCGCCTTCGGGTGGGGGGACGGGTCCTGACTGTTGTTTGTGCTTACGCACCAAACAGCAGTTCAGAGTACCCACCCTTTTTGGGAACACTCGAGGGAGTACTGGAAAGTGCTCCCCTGGGTGATTCCCTTGTCCTACTGGGAGACTTCAACGCTCACGTTGGCAACGACAGTGAAACCTGGAGAGGCGTGATTGGGAAGAATGGCCGCCCGGATCTGAACCCGAGTGGTGTTTTGTTATTGGACTTTTGTGCTCGTCACAGTTTGTCCATAACAAACACCATGTTCAAACATAAGGGTGTCCATATGTGCAATTGGCAACAGGACACCCTAGGCCGCAGTTCCATGATCGACTTTGTAGTTGTGTCATCGGATTTGCGGCCTTATGTTTTGGACACTCGGGTGAAGAGAGGGGCGGAGCTTTCTACCGATCACCACCTGGTGGGGAGTTGGCTGCGATGGTGGGGGAGGATGCTGGACAGACCTGGCAGGCCCAAACGCATTGTGAGGGTCTGCTGGGAACGTCTGGCAGAGTCTCCTGTCAGACAAAGTTTCAATTCCCACCTCCGGAAGAAGTTTGAACATGTCACGAGGGAGGTGCTGGACATTGAGTCCGAGTGGACCATGTTCTGCACCTCTATTGTCGAGGCGGCTGATCGGAGCTGTGGCCGCAAGGTAGTTGGTGCCTGTCGGGGAGGCAATCCTAAAACCCCTTGGTGGACACCAGCGGTGAGGGATGCCGTCAAGCTGAAGAAGGAGTCCTATCGGGTCCTTTTGGCTCATAGGACTCCGGAGGCAGTGGACAGGTACCGACAGGCCAAGCGGTGTGCAGCTTCAGCGGTCGCGGAGGCAAAAACTCGGACATGGGAGGAGTTCGGGAAAGCCATGGAAAACGACTTCCGGACGGCTTCGAAGCGATTCTGGACCACCCTCCACCGCCTCAGGAAGGGGAAGCAGTGCACTATCAACACCGTGTATGCTGACCTCAACTGCGGATGTTGTGGATAGGTGGAAGGAATACTTCGAAGACCTCCTCAATCCCACCAACACGTCTTCCTGGGAATCTGTGGTGGACTCTCCTATTTCTGGGGCTGAGGTCGCTGAGGTAGTTAAAAAGCTCCTCGGTGGCAAGGCCCCAGGGGTGGACGAGATCCGCCCGGAATTCCTTAAGGCTCTGGATGCTGTGGGGCTGTCTTGGTTGACAAGACTCTGCAGCATCGCGTGGACATCGGGGGCGGTACCTCTGGATTGGCAGACCGGGGTGGTGGTTCCTCTCTTTAAGAAGGGGGACCGGAGGGTGTGTTCCAACTATCGTGGGATCACACTCCTCAGCCTTCCCGGTAAGGTTTATTCAGGTGTACTGGAGAGGAGGCTACGCCGGATAGTCGAACCTCGGATTCAGGAGGAACAGTGTGGTTTTCGTCCTGGTCGTGGAACTGTGGACCAGCTCTATACTCTCGGCAGGGTTCTTGAGGGTGCATGGGAGTTTGCCCAACCAGTCTACATGTGCTTTATGGACTTGGAGAAGGCATTCGACCGTGTCCTTCGGGAAGTCCTGTGGGGAGTGCTCAGAGAGTATGGGGTATCGGACTGTCTTATTGTGGCGGTCCGCTCCCTGTACGATCAGTGCCAGAGCTTGGTCCGCATTGCCGGCAGTAAGTCGAACACATTTCCAGTGAGGGTTGGACTCCGCCAAGGCTGTCCTTTGTCACCGATTCTGTTCATAACTTTTATGGACAGAATTTCTAGGCGCAGTCAAGGTGTGGAGGGGTTCCGGTTTGGTAACCGCAGGATTAGGTCTCTGCTTTTTGCAGATGATGTGGTCCTGATGGCTTCATCTGACCGGGATCTTCAGCTCTCGCTGGATCGATTCGCAGCCGAGTGTGAAGTGACCGGAATGAGAATCAGCACCTCCAAGTCCGAGTCCATGGTTCTCGCCCGGAAAAGGGTGGAATGCCATTTCCGGGTTGGGGAGGAGACCCTGCCCCAAGTGGAGGAGTTCAAGTACCTAGGAGTCTTGTTCACGAGTGAGGGAAGAGTGGATCGTGAGATCGACAGGCGGATCGGCGCGGCGTCTTCAGTAATGCGGACGTTGTACCGATCCGTTGTGGTGAAGAAGGAGCTGAGCCGGAAGGCAAAGCTCTCAATTTACCGGTCGATCTAGGTTCCCATCCTCACCTATGGTCATGAGCTTTGGGTCGTGACCGAAAGGATAAGATCACGGGTACAAGCGGCCGAAATGAGTTTCCTCCGCCGTGTGGCGGGGCTCTCCCTTAGAGATAGGGTGAGAAGCTCTGCCATCCGGGAGGAACTCAAAGTAAAGCCGCTGCTCCTTCACATTGAGAGGAGCCAGATGAGGTGGTTCGGGCATCTGGTCAGGATGCCACCCGAACGCCTCCCTAGGGAGGTGTTTAGGGCACGTCCAACCGGTAGGAGGCCACGGGGAAGACCCAGCTCACGTTGGGAAGACTATGTCTCCCGGCTGGCCTGGGAACGCCTCGGGATCCCCCAGGAAGAGCTAGACGAAGTGGCTGGGGAGAGGGAAGTCTGGGTTTCCCTGCTTAGGCTGTTGCCCCCGCGACCCGACCTCGGATAAGCGGAAGATGATGGATGGATGGATGGATGGATGAGTCAATGTCAACAAGCTATTAATAACCAGTGCTTTAGCAGCCATTACATTAATTCTGCTACAACAAAGACTCTTGCTGGCCGACTGCCAGCGGTAATGGCAACATTCGCAAATTATGTGGGGTCTATCAATAACCTCACAAACAACTTTAACAATGCTCTGCACAATGCCATTGAGCGTATAGCACCTCTAAAACTAAAAAAAAAAGGCACATAAAAGGCGTACCCCAAACTCACAGAAGAAACCAGACCTCTCAAACTATCATGTAGAATGCTGGAATGCAAATGGCATGCAACTAAACCAAAGGTTTTCAATTAAGCATGGAGTAATAGTTTAATAACTTATAAACACACTCTTAACTTAGCTAAAATTAATTACTCCACCCTTATCCGCCTCAAAAAAAAAAAATCTTAAAAATGTGGGACTTCTTTCAGTAGCTCCACCCACTCGGATAAAAACTTAATGAAATTGGTTACTAAAAAAAATAAGCACATTTGAAAGGAGATTAAAGATAACCCGTCCCAGCTCCAACTGGGTTCTACTAACGCAGATATTGTCAGGGTTGTCACTGACAGTTTGGTTATGTTTTAGTTTTTCCTCTGTTTGTTTTATTTCCTGTCAGCTCTCTTATTTTTGTTCAGTTTCCTGCTTGTCTACCTGAGTGCTGTTTCCCTTCAGCTGCGGCTGATTGGCACCTGGCCACACCTAGTGTCAATCAGCTGGGTGCTATTTAGACCTGCCTTGCCCTCCAGTCAGTGCTGGAGTATTATAAGCTGTATGCTGTGGACTGATTATATTACTCCAGAGTTGCAACCGACAAGAAATGCCAACTCACTCGACGAAGCGCAGCGCCAGAGATACCGGAGCCGGACCTAACTCCTCCGACGGGAGTGCCGGCGAAGTCAACATGTTGGCTATAGCTAGTCTTGTGTAAAACCACCGCCAGGCCCTCTCCGCGGACTTCAGGACAGCTATTTCTTCACTCGAGACGAAGATTGACAATGTACACACCAAGGTCTCTGAACACTCTCAGAAAATTATTTCACTTGAGGAAAATGCTACCGTGCAAGACGAACGCCTGTTAGCATTGGAAGCAACATGTGCTAAGCTAATGGAGATCGAAGCTAAGCTACGGGCTAAAGTTAGGGACCTCGAATCCCGGAGTCGGCGGAATAACATTTGAGTGGTCGGCATACCGGATTCCGTGGAGGGGCCACGTCCAACTACATTTTTTGCGGAGCTACTGAAGGAGATATTTGACGAGGATTTCTTTGAGTCACCGCCGGAGTGCGACCGGGCCCATCGGACACTCGCTAGCAAGCCGAAGCCAGACCAGGGACCGAGGCCCGTTCTGATACGGCTACACAAGTACCAGGTTAAGGAGAGAATTATCCGCCAGGCCAGGGCCAGGAGAGGCAAGCTATAATACCGAGGGCAACCCGTCGCCATCTACAAGGACTACGCACCTGAAGTGGTGGAACAACGCCAAAAATACCGCGATGTGATGTCGAAGCTTTACCAAATGGGCCTAAGACCAGCATTATCGTTATAGTAACGAAGGATGGTGGTAAGAAAAGATTCGGATCGGTTACAGAGGCCAATAACTTCTTGACATCAGTCCGCACACAAGATACCTGATGGCTTGGCCGACTATTTACCCCTACAAAACGGCTGGACATGGCAACAATTTGCACCTTGACTGTGCAGCTCCGGGAATAAACACTTTAAGTTCAACTCTTCAGAGGCCTGACTTTTGACAACTTTGCACTCACTGTGGGCCTTTGTTTGTTTTTCTCCCATTAACTTTGACAGCCACTTTAGAAGTGTGCTCATAACAGGAAGCAATATTTGAGTGTTGCAATTGACACACTGGCCAACGGTGGTCACATAATTTCCATCATAATTCCCAACATGGACTGTCGTGACTATTTCTGTTTTGTGCGTTTGTTTCGTTCTCTACCGGGCATTCCTTCTCTTTTTTTGTCTGAGGGGCCAAGCTATTTATGACACTTTTTGATCACGTTTAACCCCAATTATTTACATCAGTTTGAGGGTTCTATTGAAGACTGGTGCCATCCTAATTTGTTTTAATTTGATCTAGTCATTCGTATGTACGTTATGAGGCACTCCTTGGTCCAAAATATATCACTAAAACTCTTGGTGCGCTGTACATTTTGGTGTTGAGCCAACGCTGCTTATGTGCCTTGTTTGTTTACGTCAGTCTAATATTTCCTATATTATTATACATTCAGGTTGGGCTGTGTCTCGCGAGCCGAAGCTCACTTTAATTCTTATTTCACCTTATGGAGTTGATTACTGTCACTATAAGGAAGGAGACTCCAGAAGTTAGCATTAACTGGACAGCTCCAGACTTGAGAAACTGATCAGGCGGGCCGGTTCTACAATCGGAATGAAACTGGACTCACTGGTGACGGTGGCAGAGAAGAGGATTGTTGACAAACTAGTGAGCATCCTGGATGATGCCAGTTACCCTCTGCATAGCGTTATCAGTAGCCAAAGGAGCCTGTTCAATGCTAGACTGCTTCATCCCAAAAACTCCCTTGTCCCACACGTCGTTAGACTGTACAACTCCTCTCTGGGGCGGGGGTGGGGGGTACAAGGATGACAGGGGATGCAAAACAATAACAGTGCAGTGCGTTTTCATGACATGGTCACAATTGCATACTTTCTTTTGTTATAGTCTTATTTTACTGTTGTATTTTTATTCCCATTGTTGCTTTTTATTTTTTATTCTTATTGTAATATTTCTCTATTTTGTTTCCATTTAAACCCCCATTATTTACTTTTTACTTTTTTTTTATTGATCTCAACTCTGTACACTGCTGCTGGAATTTTTATTTTCCTGAAGGAACTTTCCTGAAGGAATCAATAAAGTAGTATCCATCTATCTATCTATCTATCTATCTATCTATCTATCTATCTATCTATCTGGTCAAGTAAGGCTAAGCAAGAGCAAGAGAGCTCAAATAAGGTTCTTATTTAGGGTGGGTAATAAGGGTAATTGCACTCTAATCTGTTGGGGTTTGTTGAAATGTGTTATTATTCCTTTATTTTTTTTACCTTGGTGTTTTGCACAACTTTTTTCTTTTTCTGTTTCGTTGTTATACCTTCCCTCTCTCCCTCTCGTCCCTCCCCGTGGGGTCTAAGGCGTGTCACACAGATTTACTGTTGGGGTCTATTAGATGGCGGATGCTGGTATGATGACGAGTGGCGGAGTGCGTATCATCTCTTGGAACGTCAAAGGCATGAACAACGCTGTCAAAATTGGTAAGGTCTTAACTCGGCTGCAACACCTTAAAGGGGACATTATGTTTCTGCAAAAAACACACCTAAAGACATCAGAAATTCTCCATATTAAGAGGTCTTGGATGAGCCATTTATTCCACTCCAAATTTTCTGCTATGGCTAGGGGTTCAGCCATAATCATCCATAAGCGCGTAATGTTTGAGCCAGCAGACATTATAGAAGATAATGACGGTCGCTATGTTGTGGTTTTGGGCACGTTACAGAACACACCGGTGATTTTAGTCTCTGTGTATGCACCTAACTGGGATGATTACACTTTTTTCACAAGACGTTTTGCTAGGATCCCCAACGTAGATCGCCACCGCATAATCATAGGCGGGGACTTTAACTTAGTCCAGGATGCAATTCTTGACCGATCCTCCCATACCCAAAACACACTATCCAAAGCAGCAAAGGCTGTGTCAACTTATGCAGACCAAGTAGGACTTTTGGATCCCTGGAGATTCTGGAACCTGCATGGGAACGCATTTTCATTCTTTACGCACGTTCATCATTTGTTCTCCTGTATTGATTTCTTTTTAATAGATAACAATCTCTTGCATTGTGTCAACGCATGCGACTATCACCCGATAGCCGTCTCTGACCAATCTCAGTCGACATTAAATTTCCACAAGGTGTAACCGGCCGCACAATGTGGAGGTTCAGTTCTCACTTGCTTTCAGATAATAAGTTCAAAGATTTTGTTGAAACAGAAATTCGTACCTATACTGAGTTTAATGACACCACTGACATTACGAATAGCACTTTGTGGGAAGCACTTAAGGCTACTATCCAAGGACAGGTGATATCCTATATTTCAAGGATGAGGAGGACTGAGAGGGTTAGGCTGACGGCAATTGCTAAAGAACTTTTTGACCTCGATAGTTTGTCCATCTCCAACTTTGTACAAGAAAAGTATTTTGCTACATTCGGAACATAACTTGCTTATGACGCACATAGAAGAGAGACAACTGCGACAATCCAAACAATGCTTCTATGAACATGGAGACAAGGCCGGCCGACTTTTGGTTCAACGCATCGCGGTCGATTCCCAAAATTAGACTACCCGATGGTAGTTATACTTCCGACCCAGTGGACATTAATAGGTGTTTTTCCGAATTTTACACTAAATTATACACTTCTGAGTGCCCTCCTGTCCCCGCGATTTTCCCCAACCCACTCGATTCATTAACATACCCGCTCATTGATGTAAACATTGCCAGGGAGCTGGGTAGACCAGTTTCTTCGTCAGAGATACAGGAGGCGATTCGGTCTATGCAAAATAGAAAGTCGCCTGGCTCTGACGGCTTCACTGTTGAATTTTACAAGGCTTACTCACTACTGATAGCCCCCATTTTAGCAGGGATGTTCAATGACTCCTTCAGCGCCGGCTGTTTACCAAGGACTCTGTCAGAAGCTTCCATTTCATTACTTCTTAAGAAAGACAGGGATGCTACTTCCTGCGGTAACTACAGACCGATCTCACTTTTGAACGTGGACTGCAAGATTCTGGCGAAAGTTCTCTGTCTACGTCTCCAAGCCGTGATGCCCTCAATAATTTCGGCTGGTCAGACAGGTTTCACGCTGGTGAGGCATCCGTTCTTTAATACCAGAAGATTGTTAAATATAGTTCTCTCTCCACCATCTGACACTCCAGAGGTTGTGGTGGCGCTGGATGCGGAGAAGGCGTTCGATAGGGTGTAATGGGGCTACTTATTTTTTATTATGGAGAAATTTGGTTTTGATTCAAAATGTATTTCTTAGATTAGAGTCCTGTACGAAACTCCACTTGCCTCCGTACATACTGATGGCATCCGTTCAGCTTACTTTCCTCTCCAGCGTGGGACCCGGCAGGGTTGTCCGCTTTCACCCTTGCTGTTTAATATAGCCAATGAACTGCTTGCCATTTGGCTTAAGAATTGGGAGGAATTAAAGGGTATCACTCGTTTCGGTCGGGTCCAAAAACTCTCCCTATATGCCGATGATCTTCTATTGTTCGTTTCAGACCCTTCGTCCTCGCTTCCCCATATACTGTCGATTCTAGATCAGTTTGGTCGTTTGTCAGGGTACAAACAGAATTTTCAGAAAAGCTAACTATTTTCTGTGAACAATTTGGCAAGGTCACTCCCTTGCTCACAATTCCCCTTCAAAATTGCAGAAGATGGATTTAAATATTTGGGTGTGTTTGTGTCAAATTCTCCTGCAGAGCTGTTCCGTAAAAACTTTCAGGCACTGTTGGAAAATGTAAATCGGACTTGTCCAGGTGGGCTGCCCTCCCCTTGTCCCTGGTTGGCCGCATTAACCTCATAAAAATTATTTTACTTCCAAAATTTCTATATCTCTTCCAACACATCCCTCTATGTCTCAACAAATCATTTTGTGTAGGCCTTGATCAACAACTTCTTGCTTTCGTTTGCCAAAACAGGCCAGCCCACCTTAGGAAACCCATACTACAGCTACCTAGGGCAGAAGATGGTCTAGCACTTCCAAACTTTAGAAATTATTTCTGGGCCTGCAATATTAACAAACTTCTGTACTGGGTCCGCTGCGACTCCCCAGCCGCATGTCCACCTTGGGCACACATAGAGGTGGCATCGTCTAATGGTTCCCTGCACGCAGTGATTTACTCACAACTACCCTTATGTCTATTGGAGACCTCTCTAAACCCAGTTGTTAAAAATATCATTAAAATTTGGACCCGATTTAGAAAACATCACGGCTTACACAAGGCTTCCATTAATGCTCCAATTTTGAACAATCCCACCTTTCTCTCTGCCCGCTCCAATCCCGTGTTCCGCGTCTGGTTGACTAACGGCCTTAAAATTCTCAATGATCTGTACCACGGTGGGGTTATCTCCTCCTTCACCTCTCTGTCAACAAGATACAATCTGCCTAATACTCATTTCTTTCGATACCTCCAAGCAAGGCATTTTATCAAAAAACAATTTCCTCATTTTCCCAACTGCCCCCCAGAAGCTGAAATCCATCGGTTTCTCTCCTTTGACTCTGTCCAACGACGTTTGATATCTGCTATATATAATGAAATTGGCCTTCTAAATCCACCTAACACTTCACTTGCCAGAGAATCCTGGGAGCATGACCTTGGGCCACCTATACCAGTGGAGAGTGGCTCTGAGGCTGGTACACTCATCATTTATATGTGCCAGGCATGGCCTAATACAGTGTAAGGTACTGCATAAAGCACATTTCACCAATGCTAGACTGGCTAAAATATACCCAACCACAGCAACGCTTACAACCGCTGTAGACAATCTCCAGCTGACCATTTGCATATGTCCTGGACCTGCCCAAAACTTTCTACTTTTTGGTCTGCTATTTTTGACACTATCGCTCGTCATGTCATTGCGTTTATGACTCAGCTGGCTAGGCGTACAATTATTTTTAAATGGAAGCTTGTGTCTCCGCCGAGCCATAACAGTTGGATATAAGATGTCTTACGGTGTCTGCAATTATAATGGATTAGATTTATATCGCGCTTTTCTATTATTAGATACTCAAAGCGCTCACAGAGAAGTTGGAACCCATCATTCATTCACACCTGGTGGTGGTAAGCTACATCTGTAGCCACAGCTGCCCTGGGGTAGACTGACGGAAGCGTGGCTGCCAGTTTGCGCCTACTGCCCCTCCGACCACCACCAATCATTCATTCACCAATGTGAGCGGCACCGGGGCAAGGGTGAAGTGTCCTGCCCAAGGACACAACGGCAGCGATTTGGATGTCAATAGGTGGGAAGCGAACCTGCAACCCTCAGGTTTCTGGCACGGCCGCTGTACCCACTACGCCATGCCACCCCTGAGAATTAGAGAAGCTTCGGTTCTCACAGAAAGGATCTGTGTCATCTTTCCATAAAACTTGGACCTTATTAGGGAAAAGCTTGACATCACCCCAAGCGATTCGAATAATAGAGCTTAGACAGAGTTGACCGCTGAAGACCCCCCCAACCCCATTCCCTGTGTTTATTTATTTTTACGTTATACTTTACTGTATATCTTATGTTTTGTTTTATTTGTTTATTTTACCTTATCTATTATTTTACTTATTTCAATATATTTTGTTAAATTGAACTTATGGTTACATATATTCATGTGTGTCTATTTTTATTGAGGGCACTAGGTGACAATTACTTTGGGAACTGAGTGGGTGGGTACTGTAAGGGGTGGAGTTTACTATGTTTATTGTAAAATGTGCAGATACTTCAATTTGCTGTTACCATGTTTTATCACACTGTACTGTCTGCAAAATTCAATACAAATATTTGGAAAAAAATATATATTAAATTATTAACTTATCACTTTCCTCTGGTGCTGTTCCCCTCGCATTCAAAACAACGGCTATTCATTCTCTGGTAAAAAACCTAACTTTGATTCTGACCTTCCCTTTGTCTTGAAAATCCTCGAAAAAATTGTTGCACATTAGCTAAATGAACACTAACCGTCTAACAATCTCTGTGAACCCTTTCAGTCCCGTTTCAGGTTAAATCACGCTACCGAGACAGACTTCGCAAAAGTGACTAATAATCTATTTCTAACTACAGACGGTGACGCGTCATCCATGTTGCTGCTACTTGATCTTAGCGCTGCTTTCAATACTGTCGAGCAAAACATTTTATTAGAATGTATCAAAACACATTGATATGTCAGTTTTAGCCTTTTCTTGGTTTAACTCCTATCTTACTCCCATAAAAATGTGACCTTGGAGTATGTTAGGGTAACGCGCTGAGTTCCACAGGCTTTGGTTCTTGGCCATGCACTCTTTTCGCAAATACAGTGTTAGCTTTCACTGTTATGCTGATGACACCCAACACTACATGCCCCTAAAGCTGACCAACACGCCAGATCATTGTCACATAGAGGTGTGTCTAAATGAAATCAAACATTGAATGTCCAGCAACTATTTGCACCTTAATGGTAAGAAAACGGAAATGTTGATTATTGGTCCTGCAAGACACCAACACCTTTTTAATAATACCACCTTAACATTTGACAACAAAAAAAATTATACAAAGCAGCACGGTAACTACTCAGTGGCCTAGTGGTTAGAGTGTCTGCCCTGAGATCGGTAGGTTGGGAGTTCATACCAAAGATTATAAAAAATTGGGACCCATCACCTCCCTGCTTGGCACTCACCATCAAGGGTTGGAATTGGGGGTTAAATCAACATAAATAATTCCCGGGCGCGGCACCACTGCTGCCCACTGCTCCCCTCACCTCCCAGCGGGTGATCAAGGGTGATGGGTCAAATGCAGAGAATAATTTTGCCACACCTAGTGTGTGTGTGACAATCATTGGTACTTTAACTTTTAACTTTAAAGAATCTCGGAATTATTTTCAACCCAACTCTCTCGTTTGAGTCACACATGTTACTAGAACAGCCTTCTGTCATCTCCGTGATATCACTAAAGTTCGTCACATTTTGTCCACCACCGACTCTGAGATCATTATTCATGCATTTGTTACGTCTTGTCTTTATTACTGTAACATATTATTTCAAAAGCTCCCTATTTCTACAGTTGGCTGCTAAACTTTTGACAAGAACAAGAAAGTTTGATCATATTACATCTATACTGGCTCACCTGCACTGGCTTCCTGTGTACTTAAAATGCGCCTTTAAGGTTTTACTACTTACGTATAAAATACTAAACAGTCTACAAACCCCGTTTCCATATGAGTTGGGAAATTGTGCGAGATGTAAATATAAACGGAATACAATGATTTACAAATAATTTTCAACCCATATTTAGTTGAATATGCTACAAATACAACATATTTGATGTTCAAACTGATTAACCTTTTTTTTTTTTTTTTTTTTTTTAAATAATCATTAACTTTATAATTTGATGCCAGTAACACATGACAAAGAAGTTAGGAAAGGTGGCAATAAATACTGATAAAGTTGAGGAATGCTCATCAAACACTTATTTGGAACATCCCACAGTTGTGCAGGCTAATTGCGAACAGGTGGGTGCCATGATTGGGTATAAAAACAGCTTCCTAAAAAATGCTCAGTCTTTCACAAGAAAGGATGGGGCGAGGTACACCCCTTTGTCCACGAATGCGTGAGCAAATAGTCAAACAGTTTAAGAACATCGTTCCACAAAGGGCAATTGCAAGAAATGTAGGGATTTGAACATCTACGGTCCATAATATCATCAAAAGGTTCAGAGAATCTGGAAAAATCACTCCACGTAGGCGGCATGGCCGGAAACCAACATTGAATGACCGTGACCTTCGATCCCTCAGACGGCACTGTGTGAAAAACCGCCATCAATCTTTAAAGGATATCCCCACATGAGCTCAGGAACACTTCAGAAAACCACTGTCACTAAATACAGTTTGTCGCTACAAAGTGCAAGTTAAAGCTCTACTATGCAAAGCGAAAGCCATTTATCAACAACATCCAGCAACGTCACCGGCTTCTCTGGTCCCGAGACCATCTAAGATGGACTGATGCAAAGTGGAACAGTGTTCTGTGGTCTGACGAGTCAACATTTCAAATTTTTGGGGGAAATATTCGACATTGTGTCATCCGGACCAAAGGGGAAGCGAACCATCCAGACTGTGATCGACGCAAAGATCAAAAGCCAGCATCGGTGATGGTATGGGAGTCCTTTAGTGCCCAAGGCATGGGTAACTTACACATCTGTGAAGGCACCATTAATGCTGAAAGGTAAATACAGGTTTTGGAACAACATATGCTACCATCTAAGCACCGTCTTTTTCATGGACGCCCCTGCTTATTTCAGTAAAACAATGCCAAGGAACATTCAGCACGTGTTACAACAGCGTGGCTTTGGGAAAAAAAGAGTGCGGGTACTTTCCTGGCCCGCCTGCAGTCCAGACCTGTCTCCCATCGAAAATGTGTGGCGCATTATGAAGCGTAAAATACGACAGTGCAGACCCCTGACTGTTGAACGACTGAAGCTCTACATAAAACAAGAACGGGAAAGAATTCCACTTTCAAAGCTTCAACAATTAGTTTCCTCAGTTCCCAAACGTTTATTAAGTGTTGTTAAAAGAAAAGGTGAACATGTCCTTTCCCAACTACTTTGGCACATGTTGCAGCCATGAAATTCTAAGTTAATTATTATTTGCAAAAAAAAATAAAGTTTATGAGTTTGAACATCAAATATCTTGTCTTTGTAGTGCATTCAATTGAATATGGGTTGAAAAGGATTTGCAAATCATTGTATTCCATTTATATTTACATCTAACACAATTTCCCAACTCATATGGAAACAGGGTTTGTAGCTCCATCCTATCTTGCTGATTGTATTGTACCATATGTTCCAGCAAGAAAAATGTGTTCTAACAACTCCAGCTTATTAGTAATTCCCAAAGCCCCAAAAAAGTCTGCGAGCGATAGAGTGTTTTCTATTCAGGCTCCAGTACTATGGAATGCCCTACTGGTAACAGTTAGAGATGCTACCTCAAAAGGCATTCAAGTCTCCAAAACTCATATATATACTCTAGCCAATTTCAAAAGGGTTAAAAACAATAAAAATCAGTTCCCAGTGGCTTGTTTTATTTTTCGAAGTTTTTTTTCAAAATGTTACACCTCCCGGAGTATCCCTAAAAAAAAGCTTTTCTTGATTTTCGCTATTTGCGATGTGACTGTCCATTTCCCTGTGACGTCATACAGGGCTGCCAATACAAACAACATGGCGGTTACCACAGCAAGATATAGCGACATTAGCTCGGATTCAGACTCGGATTTCAGCGGCTTTAGCGATTCAACAGATTACGCATGTATTGAAACAGATGGTCGGAGTATGGAGGTAGATAGCGAAAACGAAATTGAAGAAGAAATTGAAGCTATTGAGCGAATAGCTATTGACGCTATTCGGCCATAGCATGGGTGTACCAAATGAAGTGGCCCATAGCATGGCTGCCTTTGTAGCATCGCCGGTAAAATGTGCGGACCAAACGATCAGGACTTTCGCATCTTGTGACACTGGAGCAACTTAAATCCGTCGATTGGTAAGTGTTTGTTTCAAATTAAATGTGGGTATCTAGTTTCAAATGTACATACAGCTAGCGTAAATAGCATGTTAGCATCGATTTGGTCACGGCAGTCTTGCCGTGACCAAATATGTCTGATTAGCACATAAGTCAACAACATCAACAAAACTCACCTTTGTGATTTCGTTGACTTAATCGTTGCAAATGCATCTGCAGGTTATCCATACATCTATGTGCCATGTCTGTCTTAGCATCGCCGGTAAAATGTGCAGACACTCTGGCAAATTCAATGGGGGTCTGGCGGAAGATTTTTTGCCAGTGGTGCAACTTGAATCCCTCCCTGTTAGTGTTGTTACACCCTCCGACAACACACCAACAAGGCATGATGTCTCCAAGGTTCCAAAAAATAGTCGAAAAAACGGAAAATAACAGAGCTGAGACCCGGTGTTTGTGAAAATGAAAATGGCGGGTGTATTACCTCGGTGACGTCACGTTCTGAAGTCATCGCTAAAAGACCGATAAACAGAAAATTCACCCATTTAGAGTTCGGAAATCGGTTAAAAAATACATGGTCTTTTTTCTGCAAGATCAAGGTATAGATTGACGCTTGCATAGGTTTGGTGATAATGTTCCCCTTTAAGACATTTGTGATTAACGGCAATATAAATAAACATTGATTGATTTAACTTTGAAAGTGGTGTATTAAGAGTTATGTCAAGTGCTTCAGTGACTGTTACGTCAAGTGCTTCATTGACTGTTACGTCAAGTGTTTCAATAATTGTTTCATAAAGTGTTATATTGATAGTTATGTCAAGTATTGCATCAAGTGTTTTATCAAGTGTTTTAACAAGTGTTTAATTTCTGTTTTATCAAGAATTTAATGCAGTGTTATATCAAGTGGTTTACATAGAGTTTAATCAAGTGTTACATCAAATGTTTCACTTAGTGTTTCATCAAGTGTTAATATCAGGTGTTTCATCTAGTGTTATAACAAATGTTTCATCGAGTGTTTTGTCAAGTGTTTCATTAAGTATTTAATCCTGAGGTTTATCGAGTGTTTCATCAAGTGTTATATCAAGTGATACAGCAAGTGTTTCATCAACTGTTTCATAAAATGTTTAGTCAAGTATTGCATTGAGTGTTTAATTAAAATTAAAATGTTTATTTAAGAATGTTGTCTATCTATCTGTGTTGGCCCAGCGATGAGGTGGCGACTTGTCCAGGGTGTACACCGCCTTCCGTCCGATCGTAGCTGAGATAGGCACCCCCCCATCCCGCGCGACCTCAAAGGGGAATAAGCGGTAGAAAATGGATGGATGGATGTTTAATTAAGTGTTTATGAAGTGCTTTGTGAGATGTTTCATTGAGTGTTTCATCAAGTGTGTCATTAAGTGGTGTGTCAATTGTTTCATCGACTGTTTCCACAAGTGTTTCATAGATTGTTCCGCGGAGTGTTTTATTTAGTGTTTCATCAAGTGTTCTATAAAATATTTAATCAAGTGTTTCATCAAGTGTTTCATTAATAGGTGTTAAATGAAATGTTTAACCAAGTTTATCATGGAGTATTTTGTGAAATGTTACATCAAGTGTTTCATTAATTATTTCATGGAGTAGTAATTCAAGTGTTTCATCGAGTAATTCATCGACTGTATCATCATGTGTTAATGGAGCTTTTCATGGATTGTTTCATGGAGGGTTCCATCAAGTGTTATATCAATGTTTTATCGAATGTTTCATTAAGTGTTTCATTGAGTGTTTAACCTGCGGTTGAGTTGTTCCATTTGCTGAATAGAGTTAGACCGGGTCATGCCCTGTTGTGCAGGAGGTCCAGTGGGTCGCTGCCATGTGGTGGTTCTGTTCACATGGTCAACAAAAAAAATTCTTCCATGACTGTCAATCCGAGCCTCCCAGTCTGAAAGCAGAACAAGTCAACACAACACCTTAGACATTAAACACGTCATCAAACATGTTAAAATACAGTATTGTATGTGAAAACATTAGCTCCACATTAGATGGTTTCACATTTCAGAATATCATCTTTAAAGTATATATTGTATACTGTAAAGAGTCTTAGTGTTGTTGTTTTTTACACTAGTCCTAGACTTCGGCACGATTTCCTCGCCCTTTCCTGGCCCCTCTGGCCTTTGTTTACAATTATGACTGACTTTGTTTTTCATATACTTAATCTGAGTAATTATGTTTCCTTTGTGGAAGGTGGAGGCTGTCAATAAAGATATATATATCTATATCTATCTATATATATATATATATATATATATATAGATAGATATATCTATATATATCTTTACATATATCTATATATATCTATATCTATCTATATATATCTATATATATATATATATATATATATATCTATAAATCTATATATATATCTATATATATATATATATATATATATATATAGATACATAGATATATATATAGATATATATATAGATAGATATAGATATATATACTAGGGGTGTAACGGTACACAAAAATGTCTGTTCGGTACGTACCTCGGTTTAGAGGTCACAGTAAAAAAACAACAAAATGTAAATTTTTGGGGTTATTTATTCACCAAATTTGTAAACAATGGCTTTATCCTCTTAACATTGGGAACACTATAATAATTCTGCCCATGTTAATTCACATTAAACTGCCTCAAGTTGTTGCTTGGATTAAATAAAATGACACATCTTTTCTTCTACATATAAAAAGTGTAACATTAAACAGTTTCAAGTCAACTCATCATGTTTAATTTATTACAGCATTTGGGAAGCTTGTAGTTGATTTTTATTTTGTAAATGTTATATTTTTGTCAACATGCCATTCAAAACTAGACTGCTACATTACTAATGATTCATGGAACTATTGCTGAAAAAATAGTACAATATCAATAGGAGAGACTATTCGTCCCTAAACACCATGGAGTTCAAGTGAAATAACAGACAGAGAGGGCTTTGCTGCCCTTAACACACACACACACACACACACACACACACATACATACACACACACACACACACACACACAAAAACACGCACGCACAGCAAAATGAGCTAACGTTACGCTAAAAGCTAATTAGCCTTCACCTCAAGCCAGGACTGCGAGCGAGCTGAGCTGAAGTTTAAGTTTCTAGAACGTCAACGGGCTCATAGTGATGTTAGTAGTAGTTGACAGGGAGGTGTTTTTTATAATTTGGGGGAGAGTACGCTGCCTTATGCTCCCCTGCTAAAGACCTGTCTGCTCGACGCCGAAGCATTGACTCCATGCGCTCTAAATACGCACTGCTGATTGGCTGGTATTGCTTTGTATGTAAACCAATCAGATGGTTGTGTGGGTGCGACAATGCTGGGTGCTGAGAAAGGCAAAAGAAGCAAAGCAGCTTGTAAAGACTTTAGCTTGTTCGGTACACCCCCGTACCAAAACGGTTCAATACAAATATACACGTACCGTTACACCCTTAATATATATATATATATATATATATATATATATATATATATATATATATATATATATATATATATATATATATATATATATATTTATATATATATATATATATATACCTACTTTTATATGTATACACTATATATATAAATATATATCTGCGATAAGATGGCGACTTGTCCAGGGTGTACCCCGCCTTCCGCCCAATTGTAGCTGAGATAGGCGCCAGCGCCCCCCGCAACCCCAAAAGGGAATAAGCGGTAGAAAATGGATGGATGGATGGATGGATGGATATATATATATATATATATATATATATATACACAAATAATATGGTATATAATATTCATGTTAATTCGGTACTAATAACGGTAAAAATGTAAATAATACCCATTCCTATTTTCAAGTTGTTTGATTGTTAATTGTACAGGAAATGGTGCATGAACCGGTACTAAAAATCCACGCTGTGTTTTAAGAGGAACTGCACTTTCTTAAATCAATCCTTACTTGAAACAAAACCACACATATTTTCCTTTTTTGTGCATTCAAAATTTTAAACACGGCTAGTACGGCACAGCTTACAATGTAGCTAAAGGTATTCATCTATTCCGCCTATAAGGTCATCTAAAAACATCCAAAAACTGCTAAAAATACTAAATTTACATGCTGTGACCTGCATATTAACCAAGTAGTAGCGACATTGTTATTATATGAGTTTACACCAAGGAACTATTTCTTTAGCAGCACGGCCCCTTGATAATGGAGGTAGTAGGTACTGCAGCTCCTGACATACTGAGCTGCTGCAATGCCTCTGAGTTGGTAAAGTTTGTGCTAAATCTAGCACAAATACAAAATCATGCCTTGCACTTGTTGTGGACATAAACAGAGAAGTTGGTAAACCTTGTAATTGTGCTTACGTGACAAGATGCTAGTTTTCACCCAGCATTTTTATACCCGAGGAGTGAGGATTATGATTAGTTATCATTTAAACTGGGACACAAGTCTTTTGTTTCCTTCTTAGATATTGTACAGCGGATATTGTACAGTACCATACCATACCAACATTATTTATAAAGCCCTTTAAAAACAACCACAGTTGAAGAACAAAGGGCTGTACACCACAAAGAAATAAAGGCAAAGGACAGACTAAAAAATACAATTTAAAACAGAAGTAAAAAACACATTGAAATAGCAAATAAACATTACCCTAAGAAAAAATTGTTAGATAAAAAGCAGTTAAAAAGTTAAAAACAGTTAAAAAAGTTAAAAGTTAAAAACAGTTTAAAGTCTCATGCTGGGTTAAAAGCCAGTGAATAAAAGTGGGTTTTAAGAAGGGTCTTAAAAATAGCCAAAGAAGGGGCCTGTCTCACATGGAGAGGGAGATCGTTCCAGAGTTTGGGACCCGCAACAGAGAAGGCTCTGTCCCCTCTGAGCTCGCGCTTTGATTTGGGTACCTCCAGGATCAGCTGACCTGAGGGACCGGGTGGGGGCATAGAGGTGGAGCAGCTCAGAGAGGTAAGGTGGGGCAGGTCTTAAAAACAAGTAAGATAATTTTAAAATGGACTCTAAAAGACACAGGCAGCCAGTGAAGGGAGGCTAAAACAGGAGTAATGTGCTCTCTTTTTCTTGTGTTTGTTAAAAGTCGGGCAGTTGCATTTTGGGCCAGCTGCAGACGTGAGATAGAGGACTGATTAATACCAAAATACCAAAGAGTTACAGTAATCCAGCCGAGATGTAATGAAGGCATGGATTACTGTCTCAAACTGTTGCCGAGAAAGAAGGTTTTTAACCTTGCCCAGCTGATGTAAGTAAAAAAAAGCTGGCTTTCACCACTGTGCCAATCTGGCGGTCTAATTTTAAAATCACTGTTGATACAAAAGCCCAGGTTGGTGACCATGGGCTTAATGTGCAAAGTCTCACATGGAGAGGGAGATCGTTCCAGAGTTTGGGACCCGCAACAGAGAAGGCTCTGTCCCCTCTGAGCTCGCGCTTTGATTTGGGTACCTCCAGGATCAGCTGACCTGAGGGACCGGGTGGGGGCATAGAGGTGGAGCAGCTCAGAGAGGTAAGGTGGGGCAGGTCTTAAAAACAAGTAAGATAATTTTAAAATGGACTCTAAAAGACACAGGCAGCCAGTGAAGGGAGGCTAAAACAGGAGTAATGTGCTCTCTTTTTCTTGTGTTTGTTAAAAGTCGGGCAGTTGCATTTTGGGCCAGCTGCAGACGTGAGATAGAGGACTGATTAATACCAAAATACCAAAGAGTTACAGTAATCCAGCCGAGATGTAATGAAGGCATGGATTACTGTCTCAAACTGTTGCCGAGAAAGAAGGTTTTTAACCTTGCCCAGCTGATGTAAGTAAAAAAAAGCTGGCTTTCACCACTGTGCCAATCTGGCGGTCTAATTTTAAAATCACTGTTGATACAAAAGCCCAGGGGGGAGCTCACAGGTACCACTAGGTCCAAACATTATCACTTCTGTCTTCTTTTCATTAAAATTTAAGAAGTTTACCGCCATCCAGGCCTTGATATCTTCAAGGCAAGCAAGTAGTGGCTGCATTGAAAAGGCATGATTTCTCTTTAAAGGAAAATAAATCTGTGTGTCATCGGCATAACAATGAAAACAAATATCATGCTTTCTGAGGATTGAGCTCAGAGGAAGTAAATAAATAGACAAGAGCAGTGGTCCTAAAACTGAGCCTTCTGGGACCCCACATGTCAATGGCGCAACAGAGGATTCAAAACCAGCAACATTTACAGAGAAAGTCCTGTTAGTCAAATATGACTTCAGCCAACTCAAAGCAGTACCACAGATGCCCACTTGATGCTGTAGGCGGCTAATTAAAATATTATGGTCCATGGTATCAAATGCTGCTGTTAGATCCAGTAAAACTAAAATCACATGATCACCTTAATCTTTTGCTCTCAGGATGTCATTAACAACTCTTAGTAATGCTGACTCGGTACTATGGAGGGGTTTAAAACCAGATTGAAAGACTTCTAAAATATCACAGTCCTCTAAAAAAGTGATTAACTGGGTAAAAACAATCTTCTCCAAGATCTTTGAGAGGAAAGGCAGCTTAGAAATGGGTCTAAAATGGGCTAAAACTGTACTGTCAAGACCAGGTTTCTTTAAAGGCGGTTGAACCACGGCGTGTTTAAAACTGGTAGGAACTACACCAGAAAACAGACTGCTATTTAAAATGTTAAGAACAGGCTGCACAATGCAAGAAAACACTTCTTTAAAAAATGTAGGAGGGACAGCATCATGGGGGGAACCTGAGGGCTTCATATGAATCGTTATTTCTTCTAACTGCTGCAGAGTCACTTGCTCAAACCGATTAAAAACAGCAGAGTAGTTAAACGGGACAGAAGGGTCAGAAGTCGGAACAGAAATGAGAGCCCTTGTTGTGGCAATCTCATCAATAAAATACTCTAAAAAGGCATTGCACAATTCAGAGGAGGGTTCCAAGCATGTAGGCTAAAGGGGCATTAAGAACAGAGTCAATGGTTTTGAATAAAACACGAGGGTCAAAACCATTTGAGGCAATAATGTTTGCCAAATGTTCTCTTTTTTCCTCTTTTACTATGCTCTGATATCGATGCCAACAGTCCTTTAAAATCTGGAGTGATACCTGAAGGTTGTCCTTCTTCCACCTGCGTTCAGCTTTGCGGCACTCGCGTCTGATCGCACGGGTTCTCTCATTAAACCAGGGTTCTGATTTAGTTTTGGCCTTTAGGATTCACAGGTGGAGTCAAACAATGCACTAAGTTTCTCAGTGTCAGAAAAAACAGAGTCTGAGGGTAAAAAACCTTGGTTAAAAGCAATAATAAACTGACCAGCAGTGGAAGGGTTAAAAACTTGACAGAGACGGCAGGAGCGCAGTTCCAGCTGTCAAGCGCTTAAAACCGGCCTCAAATATGACAGGCATATGGTCTGACAGCACATTGTCACAAATGTCCAAGTTAGACACAGGTAGACCATATGACGGGACAAGATCAAGCGTGTGACCACGTCCGTGTGTGGGGCCAGACACAAACTGTGTCAAATTAAAAGAGTCTTTAAGGTTTAGAAAATCCTTCACCAGTGGCTTGTCGGGACAGTATAGATGGATATTAAAATCTCCAACAATGAGGACACGATCATAGCGGGCATAATTCCTGCTAAAAAGTCAGAAAAGTCATTGATGAAGTCCTTAATGTATTTTGGCGGGCATAAAGTCATTTCAAAGCTGGCGACAAATGACGAAGGTAAGCATTGCTTACATTTAAAGTCATTTTTATAAAGTGTCGCCGTTCCTCCTCCACGGCCTGAGGTACGAGGAGAGTTAAAATAGCAACAGTCTGCCGGCAGAAGTTCGGAGAAAACACTGGACTCACCTGCACCGACCCACGTCTCCGTAATGCAAAAGAAGTCCAGACAGCGTGACTCGAAAAAATCCCTGAGTGGGAACGTTTTGTTCGCCACTGATCTGGCGTTTACCAGACCAATTCTGACAGGGGATGAGACTAGAGTCGCAGCACACCGGGTATCCCGGCACAGCAACTTTAAATTTGAAGGATTCACCCCATGTTAGCGGCACCGAGCTGTACAGGTGCGGCGAGTGTAGCGTTTCTCATCGGGGACAATTTCCGGTAGAGGGCAACCCGATGGATCCACGGACGGCCAGAAAGCAACAAGGGAACCGCTTAATCTGTGTCCCGTCCGGGCAGCGCTGGAAGAGCACGCCAACAGTACTCTCTGCTTTACCCGCCGGCCACTATGGATGCCACGGCGACGCTTCCGCGGAAAGCTCAGATTTGGAAACCGGAAGAGGTGAGCTGGTATACCTGACAGCAATGGGGGCACTTCATTTGGACCACCAAAATCAAAGGAAAAAATATTTTTGATAGGTGGTCGAAAAACCAACAATTCTTGGTGATCATACGCCAGTAGAGACTCGAACTGTTTAGCGCAGCAGGACAAAATCAACAAAAACTGAAAGCAGACTGGGAGCAGTAGACGGCCAGCCACACACGACGGCGCCATCTTGTGCCGTTAAGTAAGTGACCGTTTTATCATGTTTGTAGTTTGCTTCTTTTTCTTTTTTTTAACACTTAGCAATACTGCTACTTTGTGTTTAACTAAAGCTGTAGCTGTTTGCTCATCCTATGTATATTCAGATCATCGTTTATCCCACAGTAGTCACAATTAGTAAAAGTTGTTTTTGTTGACGGTAGTAGCGTAAGTTGTACTGCGCTTTGTGAAATCAATGCCACGACCTGCTCCACGGCTAGCGCCACGACCAAGTCCACGGCTAGCGACACGACCTGCTCCACGGCTAGCGCCAAGTCCACAACCAAGATCAAGTCCTGCACCAAGTCCAAGTTTAAGTTCAGCACCAAGTCCACGTCCACGGCTTGATTCCAGTGCCTGCACCACGACTCCAAATGCCGCCAGTCGCAGCTCCACGACGCCAAGCGCCGCCAGTCGCAGCTCCACGACGCCAAGCGCCGCCAGTCGAGGCTCTACGACTCCAAGCGCCACCAGTCGCAGCTCCACGACGCCAAGTGCCGCCAGTCGCAGCTCCACGACGCCAAGCGCCGCCAGTCGCAGCTCCACGACGCCAAGCCCCGCCTGTCACAGCTCCACAACACCAAGCGCCGCCAGTCGGAGCTCTACGATGAGCTCCAAGGCCAAGCCCAAGTCCAAGTCGACCGTCAAGCCCAAGTCCAAGCCGACCGACAAGCCCAAGTCCAAGCCGACCGCCAAGCCCAAGTCCACGTCGAGCGCTAAGCCCAAGTCCACGCCGAGCGCCAAGCCCAAGTCCACGCCGAGCGCCAAGCCCAAATCCACGCCGAACGCCAAGCCCAAGTCCACGCCGAGCGCCAACGCCAAGTCAACGCCAAGTCCACGCCGAGCGTCAACGCCAAGTCCACGCCGAGCGCCAACGCTGTCGCCACGCCAAGGGTGCCGACCTCCTTGTCGGCCACAGTTGTGGCCACTACGTGGTCGTCCGCCACGCCCTCCTCGTCGGCTACAGTTGTGGTCTCTACGTGGTCGTCCGCCACGCCAAGGGGGTCATGGATATGGCCGTTCCCGGGTCGCCCACCTCGGTGCTCTACACGTCGCCGCCACCTGACTCTGCCCCGATGGATACGGGGACACGTGGTTTGGCGATCCACCGCCATGTCCCCCTCCCGCCCTCCCATGACTTTTGATCATAGTTTATTTTTTTGGACATCTGGAATATTTCCTTAATGGGGGGGGCAGTGTCATGCCTATTAAGCAAGGTTTATGTTTTGTCTTGTTTTGTTTTTGGACTCTTGCTACACGTTTTGCATTTCCTGGTTTTGTTTGTTTCCATGCAAACCCATTGATTTTCACCTTGCCATCCTAATCACGCCCCGTCCCTCAGCTCTCACACCTGTTTCTCATTACCACTGCTACTATTTAAGGATTTTACTTTCTGTCCATCAGTCTGGGATGTTTGCATGTGCTTGCTTTCATGCCTTCACGACTACCTGCTACGCACCCTGCTATCCATGCCCCTTGTTTCGGTCACATTCAGTGTTTTTGTTTTCCTGTTTGTATTTTTGTAGCCAAGTTTTGTACCTCCTTGTGAGCGCTCTTAGTTTGTTTATTTTTTATTATAGTGTTTAAATAAACAAATATGTACCTGAATTCTCATCTGGCTTGTGCCAATCATCCTTTGCGTGGAAGAAGCAAAACAAATCCAAGTCCAGGTGTGACAGAATGTGCCTGATACTACGTTACATATACTTTATACTTACAGCATGTATATAAAAAATGTTGGATGATTTTTTGAGGGCTTTTATAGGCAGAATAGATCAAATCCCCATTACCTGCATTGGTAATTGAAAATATTTGAAGCCATCAGAACACGAAACACACTCCCTGCTCTGCCCCCCAAAACCCCAAAACAAAAAAAACTATTCCAATTTCATTAATTTTTTTAGACAAATTGTATCTAATCATATAACAGCCGTCCCACGTTACATTGTGCTTCCAACGTCGTGGCTTCTCCACGTCACTGTTTTTTTCTATACTGTATATGTATTATTTTGTGGCAATCAACAAATACTCTCCAAGCACGATTAACCTTCCATTTCCGGGTTTCACTGCTATGTAAACGACATGGCACCTGGTTTTAGCACATGTACTACCAGTCTGTGGTTGCCAGTGTTCTGTACTGCATCGTAGTGTGCTGGGGGTGGGGGGGCAGTACATCTAAGAAGGACAGCTCCATACTGGAGAAACTGATCAGGCGGGCCGGTTCTACGATCGGAATAAAATTTGACTCACTAGTGACGGTGGCAGAAAAGAGGACTGTGGAAAAACTACTGAGCATCATGAATGATGCCAGTCACCCACTGCATACCATTATCAGTAGCCAGAGGAGCCTGTTCAGTGCTAGACTGCTACAACCCAAGTGCAGGACTAATAAACCAAAAAAACTCCTTTGTCCCACACGCCATTAGACTGTACAACTCCTCTCTTGGTCACTACTGCCTAGTTTCTCTTGTTATATTCTTATTAATTTATACAGTTATTTTACTGTTATATTTTATTCTCATTGTTGCTTTTTATTTTTATTCTTATTGTAATATTTTTCTATTTTGTTTCCATTTATACCCCCATTATTTACTTTTTACTTTTTAAATTCGATCTTGATTCTGTACACTGCTGCTGGAATATTAATTTTCCTGAGGGAACTCTCCTGAAGGAATCAATAAAATACTATCCGTCTATGGAAGGCCGGTTCTAACTTAGAGGAATTACCCAGGATGTAATGAAGTATTTCGATGTCGGTGTGGCCCGGTCATTGCCATGGAAAGGATGCTTGGAGTATTTTTTATCAATTTTTGTGTGTTTGTTTCTGGGGTTTTTTTAAGAATCAATCTTTAAAAAGTCGTTTTTAGGCCATCTTCCTTCTTACTAGCTGTGTGGATATGTCATACGTCAGCAACCAAAAGGAGGTTTTGGAACATGCAACCTGCTTTGAAAAGGTTTTACGATAATTACTATACTAATTAATACAATTCGAGAATTGGTTTGACTCAAGAATCGTTTCTGAATTGAATAGTCTCCCCAAGAACGGGAATCAGATCGAATCGGGACGTGCCCAAAGATTAGCACCTTTACCTTTTTATGTATGTTATGTTAGGGATGAGAATTGAAAACTGGTTCCTGTTTAGAACTGGTTCCCTATGTATCAATTCCTTGAAATGGCTTGCCATTTTCTCCAAACGGATCCTTTAATGTTTCTTCCGGGTGGGGATAACGTCCTTACACAACGTGCATAGTAACATCAGATCGCAAAATGTCATTGTACAAGAAAAGATTGCAATAGCGCTACTTGTAATAACTAAAAGGAAGCTAGTTCTTCAAGAGGAAACATTTGAACACACAACATGCTATTACTATATTTTTAACTGTTCCTATCACATCCCAGCCGCAGTATTGCTAGCATGTCATCTAAATACGACAGGTATTAGCTCACCGCCTATCATGTTAGCGCTATATTTTGTAAAATTTAAATTAATGCCTTCTCATTTAGCAAGTCGAATGTCACTAAGCAGCGACTAATTTGTGGTCAAAAGCTATTTGCTGCAGGAGACACTTCAAATTTTCGGTCTGTGAATGTTCAATTGTAGTCAGAGAAAAGCTGCATGTTTTCCTCCCACCAGATTTTCTCTCGGTCATTATATATACAGGTGAAACTAAAAACATTAGAATATTGTGTACAAGCCCATTCATGTCAGTAATTAACTTCAAATGTGAAACTAGTATGTGATATTAACTCATTACATGCTAAATGAGATATGTCAAGCCTTTATGTGTTATTAAGTTTGATGAAGTTGGCTTACAGTTTTTGAAACATTACATTTTCTGAGATTTTCAATTCAAGGTTTTCATAAACTGTAACCATTAATCACCAACATTGCTACTAAATGTGACATGTTTGTGTAATTTGCACATGATCTATTATGTAAAATTCTATCAATCCATCCATTTTCTACCGCTTGTCCCTTTTGGGGTAGTGGGCGGTGCTGGAGCCTATCTCAGCTGCATTTGGGCAGAAGGCGGCGTACACCCTGGAAAAGTCGCCAGGTAAAATTTTACAGAAGAATATCAATGTCATATATTTTTTTTTTTTTTAAAGTAAACATTTTTCTATGCTATATATGCGCCCCTTGAAACCTCACCGTAGGCTTTCTAAGGTCACATTACCTCTAAACTTTACAAAATTGATGCTTATCACCATTTTTTCTCTTTTTTTCCAAATAAGAATCGATAAGAGAACCATTAAGGAACCGAATCGTTAAGCAGTATCAAAAGTGGAATCGGAACTGGAAAAGTTTGATCTATTATCTACCGAGGATGTCGTAGTGGTTTGTGTTGTGGTTTGTGCAGCCCTTTGAGACACTAGTGATTTAGGGCTATATAAAATGAACATTGATTGATTACAATTTTGCACTATTGTTGTTCCAGTAGATGCGCTGTGCATGAGAAACGTTATATTGTTACTGTATGTTGAATGTGTATGTGTATATGGAAATTAACAAAAAACAAACCTTGAAACCTTTATCTAAAAAATACCACTTTAAAAAAGTGTCACACTCTGTGTTTCTCCGTCTGGATCACTACAATAATGTGTCCAAGTGTTCAGTCAGCACCCAAACAAGGCACTGCTAGCTACTTCTTTTTGCTTATACTTGTTTACACTAAAAAATTTCACCAAGTATTTAAAGAAACACAATTTTGTGAGTGCACACTAGAGCTGCACAATATATACAATATAGGATTAAAATCTGTGTTTTTTCAGCTGTGGTCCATTCGGGCCGCAGTTGTAATACACTTTCACACCACTTGTGGCAGTAATGACAATGTCAAACAAACAGAAGAAGTCTGGACCTAAAGTCGTAGAGAAGTTTCCCAAGTGCAAAAAATAAAACATGAATAAAGTGGTGAAGCTGTATTTCAATTTGCAGTTTAATTGTATTGACAGTATAGCTAAGAAACATATTCATTATTAATGCAGTTTATTTTCAGAAAAAACATAACTGTATGTAAAACTATTAATTATTTATTTGAATTTTTTGTAATTACCCTGACCTAAGGCTAATGTTTAGGTGTTCAATCAATGATAACTTTTCTGAATAAAACACTGCTTCATATCATTCAACAAGGCCCGCGACCCCAAAGGGATTAAGCGGTAGTAAAATGGATGGATGGATTGAAGGTTGTGAACTGTAGTTAGGTTAGATATAATTATTGAATACGATTACGATTAAACTCAAAGTGTTAGGTGTTAATATTTTGGTCGGCCTCAGGCCCCTTTGTAATGGAAACATTGGGGTTTGAGGTTGTGGAGGGGCGTGGTCGCGCGTTCCCTGCGGGCGGGGTGTGTGCGGGGCCGGCCATGAAGCAGCCAACAGGTGAGTGGATAATCTCAGCTGGAACGAGTTATCTAATCACCTGTTCCCTTTATTAGCAGGGCCGGAGAACATGAGGGGGGGGTTCTTCTTGAGGACAGAGGAGACCGAGAGGCTGAAAAGCAAAGAACAAACTTTGAACGAGCAGACTAGATTGCCGAAAGGTAACGAGAAAACTTTTATTAAATAAACCAGATAGCCGAGAGCAAAAAGAGGGACTTTGGAAACGAATATAAACTAAAAAAATAAAAACTGTCCTGTGAAAGACCAACGTCTCAGGTGTTGTGGTCACAGTGCTCCGCTGGAACCCAGAGGGGAAGAGGAAGACTTCCACAGAAGTAAAAAATGTTACGAACCCCTGATATAAATTATACAAATTTGGTCGACAATGGAGCTGTTAATACTATCGCTACCTCGGGATGATGCAGGTTGATGACATATTTTAGCTATGTGGTTCCGATACCCTGGAGTGTGGAGAATATTCTGCCACCAGCCTTCACCCGACTAATTTCCACTAACTCTGAGGAAGTAGCGGTCAATGCGAGGCCCCTTGCAAAGCTCTCTCAAGCAATTTTTCCTGCCCTGATAGATCGAGAGATCCTTCTCCGATGTTACCTTACTCCAGCCACAGATGTAGCAGCAACTTAGCTTGTGTCCTGTAAATTATGTCCCTCTCTTGAGAGAGAGGCATTGTGAAATTTGTTCCAGGATGTGTTACCGTGTAATAAATCTATGCGTCATCTCCGCCCTCGCTCTCGCAGACTTCGGAGGTGTTTTTCTTTTTGAACTTATTGTAGCATTTGTAGTGTGGACCCAAGTCCCTGTGTAGTGCCAGGATCCTGCCGACATGAGCAACTAACCAGCCCCGATGGAGTCTATTCCTTCCTGCAGGAGTCTCCTCAAGCTGTCACCAAGTCTTTCCTTGGTTGTCAACAGCCCTTTTAAAGTGATCACTGGCTTAGAACCAGAATTCAGATTTGGTTAATAGGACTGGTTAATAGGACTGGTTCCTACAATCCTTGATGAAATACTGGAGAGACATATTTATAAGTGGGGTTGTAGATATTCTTGGTGTAATTAGCACTGACCAAGAGGGGTCGCAAAACAACACATTATCATTGTGTGACCCCGACTCATTGGCCTTTTATCACAAACTCGTCCGAGGCTGGCTGACCACAGGTCATGTATATTTTGTCTGGTGGATCCATGCGGTCATTTCGCAGCCCATGCAGTATCTATCTGTTTTAGCCACAGCCAGTGGCTGCTCCTTGCTGCAACAATGGCAAGTAATTTCTTTGCCTTCCGATGGTCCTGGCCTCTGACTCCCAACTCCGTTAGGGGCCTTTTGGTGGAGCTGGCTACACAGTCTTTGCACCCTAACGCTACGGCCTCGCTCCTCTGCTTCGGGCGCTAAGTTGGCATAGGGCAGCCATTTCCTTTGTATGCCTCATCAATGGTATGTTCCCAAAGAACCATCAGCTCAATGATGAGGACACGCTGCCAAGCATTGGACCAGAGGACCAAGTCCGGCCGCAGGTTTGTCACTGCAATTTTGGAAGGGAATGTGAACCTCTGGCTTAGGTCCACTCACATTTCCCAATCCCTCACACTGTAATGTTTAGGATAAACATTCTTACTGTAATTGTTTATGAATATTTTAATTCATCCAGGTCATTGTAATCTCAGAGCATTTAATTGAGCGCAACTGTTTGGTTTGTCTTTAAAGACGTTTTACCTCACATCCAAGAAGGCTTCATCAATTCATGCTCATAGACTTAGATTGGTCAGATCTAGTCTTCGATTTAGATTGGTCAGATCTATTCTAGCGGCTGGTGCCATTCTTACTGTAATTGAACACAAACATAATGCTGAAAAGTTCCAATCATATTTTTTACTCCATACAAGTATTTCTAACTGAATATAATTGTGCAGGAACATCTACTGTTTCAGGCAAAAAGTTTATAAGAATAACTTACTATTGATGTCTTTAAAGTAACAATGTAAACATTCAGTGTAACAAGAATAATACAACAATGTACAGTTTAGTATCTTTCAACTTTTACATTATGGGAAGCAATGTCTTCTATAGTGGACATTTTTATATCAGTCGGGAAAATGTTGTTTCTCAGAAAAGCAAATTAACAAGATCAATTTTAGTAATGTAAATACAGCACAAACTGATGTTTGGCTTTGTTGGCTTTAAAAATATTTTCTGTGCAACAGTTTATGAGGTGCCGACTTGTGTAGACCTGCCCTCCACCCAAGTACAGCTGGAATAGAATCCAGCTCCCACAACATCAAGAGAGGCTAGCGGTAGAAAAATAGATGGATGGAGTGGGGATTTATCAAGTAGCTTTCTAGTTTACTTGTATTTTCTGTAATGAACATTTTTTTTCCTGTAATTTTCTGCCCAGCTGTGCGACGAGACCAGCTATCTCGGTATCCCCTTGTTTGTTAGCAACATAACTCAACCAGTTATGGACAGATTTAATGTCCAAAAAATACAACTCCTTTTATCTACAAGTACAAACACACTTTACTTCCTACTTACGGTGTTCCACGCCTACCCCTTGCCGTTGCTGCGCTGTGCATAGGATTTTAAGAGGTGTAGTTTATTTTGCAGACCTGGTTAACGTAAATACGGCATTAAAAAAACACATCCACCAAATTTTTGTCTAATACCGTCACACCTCGCGGTATTACTGAGAAGACTTTGAAACCGAAATATTGCGGTATTTGTAATACTGTATATCTCTAATATCTCTACTAATCATGCTATACTACACACCGTAGGAATATATGCTAATCGCTAGCTAGAGCTCTTCAAAGTAAACAAATGTACAAATACCACAGTAACGACACCAAGTACTGTACTGTAGTATCAGATTGATACAATTATTTTAGTTGTATTTACAAACTCAGGAAGAAAGTCCCTGGACACAGGACGGCTTTAAGGAAAAAAACAAACCTTAGTTTTGTCTGATTATAATTTTGCTAAAAAAATGTATCATTTGATGATCTTGAAAATTAGAAGTATCAGTATCAGCATTGATATGACTAATACTGTCCCCGGAACTACTTTGTATTGAATGGATAGCCGGATTGGTAGTATTGCCCATAACTATAGTAAAGTATAGAATTGGAAGAATAAGTGCTGAACAGGAGTGTAGATAGAATCGTGTTATAGCAGAAAGTAACTTGATATGAAAAGTAAATTAGCAAGTAGAATAATAAAAATTTTGAGAAAATAACACACCAAAAAATTACGCAATCTGTTATCGCATAGTCAGCAGATAAATTAGGTGCCTATGTGACTCGTTTGAAAATGTTTCTATTATCATTTACATACCAAATAACATATTGTGATATATCGTTATTGTAAGGGGCTGCTATGTACAGTGTATCACGATATAGATTTTAGGTCACATCGCCCATCCTTGGTACGTACACAAACACACACAGACACACACACCAAACTCACTGGGTGGAAGAGGCTCGTCCACACGCTGATAGCGGTGAATGTCTTGTCGAACAGATGGAAGGGACCTAACAGGATGACCATTGACAGGAGAACCTGTTCACACACAATAATTAATGAGTCATTATAAGTTAAAAGAGATGATTCGTGTATTTCTTTGTAGATATTTTAACAAAGCATTTATTAAATTCCATCATTTTTTGTGTTTGTGCAAAGAAAAAAGGAACGGACCTCCCCATACCTTCCTCTACATCTGTTTCTATGGTAACCATCTCCTCATGTGGCTTTGAGTCATCTTCGTCTTGGTCTTCCTGGAGGCTCAGTTTCCTCACACGTATCGCCAGAAAGTCATCCTGCTCTGAAGCTGAGGCCGTTTCTCCCTGTCCACGGCCTCCATAGTCTGCATTGCCGCAAATCATATTTTCTCCGGAATCAAGGACAGGTTCTGGAACTTTCTCTGCTTCCTATAGGAACATCACAAGGGAAACATTCGCTTTCAAATGTTTCACAATCTTGAGGAATCTTTGCTCTACACAGAAACAACTGAACAATGGTGATAAAGGCTTACATAAGACGTACAACAAAATTAAAAGTTGAGATTAACAAATGTGTTTTTTCATGGCCGATAACGATACAGATAATTAGTAGTCAAGGAAGCCAATAACCAATATTTGGACCAGACATTCATTTGCAGTAAAAGTTATTTAAACATAAAAAATATGATCACCACAACGATAGCAGCTGAGCATACCTGGAAAGAACTGTCACAATAACTTAAAGGCCTACTGAAATTAGATTTTCTTATTTAAACGGGGATAGCAGGTCCATTCTATGTGTCATACTTGATCATTTCGCAATATTGCCATATTTTTGCTGAAAGGATTTAGTAGAGAACATCGACGATAAAGTTCGCAACTTTTGGTCGCTAATAAAAAAGCCTTGCCTTTACCGGAAGTATGTGCGCGTGACGTCACCGGTGTGAGGGCTCCTCACATCCTCACATTGTTTATAATGTGAGCCACCAGCAGTAAGACCAATTCGGACCGAGAAAGCGACAATTTCCCCATTAATTTGAGCAAGGATGAAAGATTCGTGGATGAGGATATTGATAGTGAAGGACTAGAAAAATAAATAAATAAGATAAAAAGCGACGGCTCCAGGCGGCGGCAGTGTGAGCATTTCAGATGTAATTAGACATATTTACTAGGATAATTCTGGACGATCCCTTAACTGCTTATTGTTTTAATAGCGTTTTAGTGAGATTGTAAAGACATACCTCAAAGTCGGATTGGATGCAGGTGAACACGCCAGTGTCTCAGAGAGAAGCCGAGGAGCCAAGCTCACAGCAGCCTTTTTTGACAGCTACTGCAGGAGGACGCATAGTCCACTGATGTCTCCGGTAAGATATATATCACAATTTCCCATCCAAAAACATGCTGGTGGACGTGAAGAAACATGTTCGCTTGACCGCTCTGTGTTAAAGCTTCACAACAAACAAAGAAACACCGGCTGTGCCTCGGTGCTAAAGACAGCTGCAATACACAGCTTTCCACCAACAGCATTGTTCTTTATAGTCTCCATTATTAATTGAACAAATTGCAAAAGATTCTGCAACACAGATGTCCAAATTACTGTGTAATTATGCGATGAAAAGAGACGACTTTTAGCCGTAAGTGATGCTGAGCTAATATGTCCCCTCCAAGCAATAACGTCAAAAACACACGCGTCATCATACGCGTCATCATTCCGTGACGTTTTGAACAAGAAATTTTGCGGGAAATTTAAAATTGTAGTTTAGTAAACTAAAAAGGCCGTATTGGCATGTGTTGCAATGTTAAGATTTCATCATTGATGTATAAAATATCAGACTGCGTGGTCGGTAGTAGTGGGTTTTAGTAGGCCTTTAAATAAATGTTCTGTCAGATATCAGAACTTATTCTGGGAGAATCATTGACAATGCGAGTATTTTTGATCTATAGAGCAAACCAGTGTATAAATCGCACCCAATTAAATTTTAGAAGAAAAAAAAAGCAGTGGTTCTTAAATGGAGGTATGCGTACCCCTGGGGGTAGTTGAAGGTATGCCAAGGGGTGTACGTGAGATTTTTCAAAAATATTTTAAAAATAGCAACAATTCAAAAATCCTTTATAAATATATTTATTGAATGAATGTAAGTTCATAAACTGTAAAAAGAAATGCAACAATGCAATATTCAGTGTTGACAGCTAAATTTTTTGTGGACATGTTCCTTAAATATTGAAGTTAAAGTTTTCTTTTTTTGTGAAGAAATGTTCAGAATTAATTTCATGAATCCAGATGGATCTCTATTACAATCCCCAAAGAGGGCACATTAAGTTGATGATTACTTCTATGTAAAGAAATCTTTATTTATAATTGAATCACTTGTTTATTTTTCAACAAGTTTTTAGTTATTTTTATACCTTTTTTTCCAAATAGTTCGAGAAAGACCACTACAAATGAGCAATATTTTGCACTGTTATACAATTTAATAAATCAGAAACTGATGGCATAGTGCTGTATTTTGCTTCTTTATCTCTTTTATTCAACCACAAATGCTTTGCTCTGATTAGGGGGTACTTGAATTTAAAAAAATGTTCACATCATTGAAAAAAGGTTGAGAACCACTGCTCTAAAACATATCATCACATGGGCTCAGGAACACTTCAGAAAACCACTGTCACTAAATACAGTTTGTCGCTACATCTGTAAGTGCAAGTTAAAGCTCTACTATGCAAAGCGAAAGCCATTTATCAACAACATCCAGAAATGCCGCCGGTTTCTCTGGGCCCGAGATCATCTAATATTGACTGATGTAAAGTGGAAAAGTGCTCTGTGGTGTGACGAGTCCACATTTTAAATTGTTTTTGGAAATATTCGACATCGTGTCATCCGGACCTAAGGGGAAGCGAACTATCAGACTATTGAAAAGCCAGCATCTGTGATGGTATGGAGTGCATTAGTGCCCAAGGGCATGGGTAACTAACACATCTGTGAAGGCACCATTAATGCTGAAAGGTACATACAGGTTTTGGAACAACAAATGCTCCCATCCAAGCGCCGTCTTTTTCATGGACGCCCCTGCCTATTTCAGCAAGACAATGCCAAACCACATTCGGCATGTGTTACAACAGCGTGGCTTCGTAAAAAAAGAGTGCGGGTACTTCCCTGGCTCGCCTGCAGTCTAGACCTGTCTCCCATTGAAAATGTGTGGCGCAATTTGAAGCATACAATACGGCAGCGGAGACCCGGGACTGTTGAACGACTCAAGCTCTACATAAAACAAGAATGGGAAAGAATTCCACTTTCAAAGCTTCAAAAATTAGTTTCCTCAGTTCCCAAACGTTTATTGAGTGTTGTTAAAAGAAAAGGTGTTGTAAAACAGCAGTGAACATGCCCTTTCGAAACTACTTTGGCACGTGTTGCAGCCATGAAATTCTAAGTTAATTATTATTTGCAAAAAAACATATAAAGTTTATGAGTTTGAATGTCAAATATCTTGTCTTTGTAGGGCATTCAATTGAATATGGGTTGAAAAGGATTTGCAAATCATTGTATTCCGTTTATATTTACATCTAACACAATTTCCCAACTCATTTGGAAACGGGGTTTGTATGATAAAACAAGGCGGTGGTGTTTATGCCTTCTTTATCACATTGAAAAATCCCACCATGAATTGATTTACCTGGACCCCGACTTAAACAAGTGAAAAACTTGTTCGGGTGTTACCATTTAGTGGTCAATTGTACGTCATATGTACTGAACTGTGCAATCTACTAATAAAAGTTTCAATCAATCAATCAAAACCAGGTGAACAGCTGATGTAAAGTGACTTGCCTCACATATGTTACCAAAAGATGAACAAATACAAATCGGTACTAAGACTATTATGGCCATAAATAGTTAACGTCTACAGCTGGGGTGCCCAGAGTGCATTACAGGGGGCATCTGCGGCCCGTGACTCGTTTGTCATTGGCCCTAGAGGTACTACCAAAAAAGAAACATCAGCAAAAATTGGGAGAACAGCAAAAAGAATTATGAGAAAAAAACAAAATGTTGACATCAGCAAATACAACAAAAAGCTTGGTCTTTAAAAAACAACACTAAAATAAAATAAAATATGTTTTATATATATATATATATATATATATATATATATATATATATATATATATATATATATATATATATATATATATATATATCCTCCCATCCATATTCTACGGCTTATTCCCTTTGGTGTCGCGGGGGGCACTAGTGCGATCTCAGCTACAATCGGGCGGAAGGCGGTGTACACCCTGGACAAGTCGCCACCTCAGTGCAGGGCCAACACAGATTGACAGACAACATTCACACTCACATTCACACACTAGGGCCAATTTAGTGTTGCCAATCAATCTATCCACAGGTGCATGTCTTTGGAGGTGGGAGGAAGCCGGAGTACCCGGAGGGAACCCACGCAGTCACGGGGAGGACATGCAAACTCCACACAGAAAGATCCCGAGCCCGGGGTTGAACCCAAGACTACTCAGACTACTTCGTATTGTAAGGCAGACGCACTAACCCCTCTTCCACTGTGCTGCCCTATATATACACATATATATATATATATATATATATATATATATATATATATATATATATATATATATATATATGCCTGAAAGCAACTGAGATAGGCTCCAGCGACCCCCTGCGACCCCAATAGGGACAAGCGGCAGAAAATGGATGGATAGATGTACATCTGGGGATTTGGAGCTCAAAAAGGTTAGTGGCAACTAATGTAATAGTGCGCCAAAGAAGTCTATAAATATGTACTGTATATAGAGTATCATTGTTGCTGATGTTTGTCCATTGTTTATGATACAGTGTCCATAAATTTTAAATATATTTCAAAGACGTCGTATGCCTATGAATACTTAGGCATACTATGCTACAGTATTTTAATGTTGGTCATTATGGTGTTACTTGGAGAGAGTGGTTCATAGGTGGTATTTGGTAAAAAAAAAAGGTTGAGAACCACTGACATAGAATGTCCTGACAAGTGGTACCTGTATGATCATCAGCCATTGTCAGTAGGAGCGAATGAAAAGCTCAAAATCATCTACAGTTTTAAACAGCTATGAAGCTGAATCACAATCAACCAGATTTTACTCTAGTGAAGAAATGTACCCAGGAGTGTACACTGACTTTGACATACCAGTATTAGCCAACCGGAACATCATCAACACTGAATAAAAGAAAGTGGGTTGAGTGTACGAAGTCAAAAGGAATCACAGAGTATTAAAAGTGACAGTGGTTCTAATCGTGATTGCCGCCATTGGAACCATTCGGAAGAAAGCTAAGACATTGCAGGGGAAATTAGAGCGTTTAGACTTCATTGGAGGTGCAAAGATGGCGGCCATCCTTGGAACAACTCACATATTACAAAAAGTGTCTCTAAACTGTGAAAGGTAGCAAAGACATCAAATAGAGGATCCAGCAGAACAGCAAATCACTGGAGAGAATTGCATTAAAAAAATAATAATAATACTAATAATAACAATAGATTATGTCCGTTGTCTTTTACTTGTGCCAGTTAAAAGTTGTGCTGCTGCATTTTGGATGAGAGGGGGAAGACTGGCTAATTTCCAAAACAAAGTGAGTTTCAAATGTAAAAGGGGCATGAATTACTGTCTCAAAATGTTTTTTTGAAAAAAATATTATAATCTTGGAAAGCTGCTGTGGATAGAAAAAATGTACCAAACTATAGTGTCAATCTGAGGGTCAAGTATAGAATCTTTTCAAAACCAGGTTAGTGAATGCGATCGTCACGTGCTAATGTCAAGGAATCAAGGTCATCAGGGGGCACTAACAGAAGGTACTGGGTCCAAATACCATCACTTCAGTTTTCAATACAATTAAGATATATGTCTAATCCAAATAGTTTTAACACTCCATCAATCCATCCATCCATCCATCTTCCTCGTATCTGAGGTCGGTTAGCTCGGCAGCAGCCTAAGCAGGGAAGCCCAGACTTCCCTCTTCCCAGCAACTTCGTCTAGCTTCTCCTGCGGGATCCCGAGACGTTCCCAGGCCAGCCGGAAGAGATAGTCTTCCCAACGTTTCCTGGGTCGTCCCCGTGGCCTCCTACCGGTCGGACGTGCCTGAAACACCTCCCTAGGGAGGCGTTCAGGTGGCATCCTGAACAGAAGCCCGAACCACCTCATCTGGCTCCTCTTGATGTGGAGGAGCACCAGCTTTACTTTGAGCTCCTCACGGAGGACAGAACTTTTCACGCTGTCTCTATAGGAGAGCCCCGCCACCCGGCGGAGGAAACTCATTTTGGTCGCTTGTACCCATGATCTTGTCCTTTCGGTCATAACCCAAAGCTCATGACTATAGGTGAGGATGGGAACTTAGAACGACCGGTACATTGAGAGCTCTGCCTTCCGGCTCAGCTTCTTCTTCACCACGATGGATCGATACAGCGTCCGCATTACTGAAGACGCTGCACCGATCCGCCTGTCGATCAAACGATACACTCTTCCCTCACTAATGAACAAGACTCCGAGGTACTTGAACCCCTCCACTTGGGGCAAAACCTCCACCCCAACCCGGAGATGGCATTCCACATTTTTCCGTCCGAGAACCATGGACTCGGACTTGGAGGTGCTGATTCCTATCCTAGTCGCTTCACACTCGGCTGCGAACCGATCCAGTGAGAGCTGAAGATCTTGGCCAGGTGATGCCATCAAGACCACATCATCTGCAAAAAGCAGAGACCTAATCCTGCAGCTACCAAACCAGATACCTCAACGCCCTGATTGTGCCTAGAAATTTTGTCCATACTGTAAAAGTTATGGACAGAATCGGTGACAAAGGGCAGCCCTGGCGGAGTCCAACCCTCACTGGAAATGGGTCCGACTTACTGCCGGCAATCCGGCCCAAGCTCTGACACTGATCATACTCTCTGAGCACTCCCAAACAGGACTTCCCGGGGGGTACACAGTCGAATGCCTTCTCCAAGTCCACAGAGCACATTTAGACTGGTTGGGCAAACTCGCAAGCCCCCTCAAAGACCCTGCCGAGAGTATAGAGCTGGTCCAAAGTTCCACGGCCCGGACGAAAAACACACTGTTCCTCCTGATTCCGAGGTTCGACTATCCAGCGTAGCCTCCTCTCCAGTACACCTGAATAGACCTTACCGGGAAGGCTGAGGAGTGTGATCCCACGAAAGTTGAAACACACCCTCCGGTTCCCCTTCTTAAAGTTTTAACACTCACTTTTATTATTTCAGAGAATATCAATATCAAGCTAGCGGGAAGATTTGAAGGGGGAGAGAAGCGAGCTGCCGTGGTTTACAGTGTCACATAATTAAGACTTTATTAAGTTTAAAAAATTAATATTATTTACAGCCTCTGAATGTTGTTGTTTTTTTTCAGATTAATTATCGTTGCCCATACGAGAACTTACCACACCGGCAGTCAAGGTGACAGGACAACTGTCTGAGGAGGAGACGGCCGTCTGAGGTGCTGTTGCCATGGAACAGGTGTCCATCTCTGAAGAAATTTCCTCAGCGGGTTCCTCTGCCCCCTCTGGTAAGGTATTATGGGAAACAGCCTCTGAGAATAGAGATTCTTCCACCTCAGGAAAGACATCTAGGTCCATAACATCATCCTGGTTCAAACCTGCTTCCACCTCATGAGCCACCTGGGCCTCAGAGTTTAGATCTTCAAGACACTCCGGCTCCTCTTCTCCAGACTGCGTCTCATCTTCATCAGGAACAGTAACATCTTGAGGAACTCCATTTAGCAACAACGGGGAGGGCGGTATTGGAAGCATTTCATTTGCCCCGGACCTGTCTTCGTCCTCGTCAGAATCAATGTGTAACATCGCGCTAAGCCGTGAATGTGTCGGGAAGCTTGAACGTAGTTTGGGAGAGGCGGCGCCGAGGGGCCTTTCTCCTGGACGTTTGGGGACCTCAATAGCGTCCAGACCCTCACTGAGTGATCTATGAAGCAACTCACGTTCTTCCAAACATCCAGCTTCAGATCCGATAAGAGGAAGATTATTTTCTGGGTATGCTGAGGCCCCGCCATCCCAAACACATTGGGAGTCCTGGGATTCAGTTGGGGAGGGGCCTGCTGAGAGCATTCCGGGAAAGTGATGAGGCAGATCTTCATCATCTGATGGAGTCCCTGGAGCTCCATTAAAGCTCGAAAGGCCAATGATAGCATCTGGAGAAGCACATTTATATCTTACCTCATGTTGAAAAGATGTAAACATTGAGAGAAATATTACATATATACATATACATATATATATATATATATATATATATATATATATATATATATATGTATATATATATATATATATATATATATATATACATATATATATATATATATATATATATATATATATATATGCATTTAATTTACCATCGGCACCAGTAGATGTCAGCTCCACCTTGAACTGCAAATTTCCACTCACGTGTTCCGTAGGGAGGCGGCGACACAACGAGAAACTCACAGGCTGGACTCTGACAATCACACAAGTTTGTGTTTGTGACAACCATAAAACAACTGTGTTTGTGACAATCACATTGCTTTGTGCTTATGTCAACAACATAACAAGTTTGTGTTTGTGACAATCACACACAACATCATTGTGTTTATGACAATCACACTCCAGGTTTGTGTTGTGATAATCCCACAACAACTTTCCTCTACCATAACTAACCATAACCCTCTAACGCTAACCCTCCTTCTACCGTAACTAGGGATGTATACCGAATACCGGTATTTTTTGGTGCCGGTTCCTAATTGGGCCACTCCAAGAAGAGTATTAAAATTCTGGAAAAATTTTACAGCTATTGGTACTTTTATTTTTATCCGGCTGACCGTCGTGATTAGAACACACGCGCATTCACTCAGGTGCCACGGCAAAACATAAAAGAAGACGAGGCGGAACAGCCAATCGGAGTCGATCTTTTTCAACCCCACTTCTGGTACAAGGTACAGTATGCGGAAGTTAATAGAACTATAGATTGAAAATCCGGACAAAATCAAATGTTTGCTAAAACAGAATCTAAATGCTGAAAGTCAGGGAAATTGCCGAAATGGGACCTAAATTTGTAATTTTGAAAAAAATGGGGAAGTCATGTTTACTGTACTTGACAAACACTTCTGTGGGCCAGCACTCTAGCCGACAGCAATGCATCCTTCTCGGGCCATCTCTGTGCCTGCCTCCTTGACACGCGGCCACGTCAAACTACAAAACTAACTCCAAAATACAGAGCTGAAAAGTTCCCAAATGACTTCTACTGTGAGGTGATATATTTATTTTGCAATTTGATGACTACTTGTCATCCAAAAGCTTTGTGAAAAACACAGTGCTACTACTGCCAATGCTATTAAGTAGTCGACGCAATTCTTGATCTTCATTGGGAAGTTAATGATAACTTGACAGCTTCTAATACGTTTGTACAAATAGTTAGAGTACACGTGTTGAAATAATAACTTATGCATCTTTGTGTGTGCTTACTTTTACTTGAAAGCATGTAAATTAAAGATTGTTGGTACATTGTGTCATTGTCATGTCATTGTGTTTTTTCTTATTTAGTTTACTTTGTTATTTACTCATAATGTTAGTACAATTTTGAACTAATCCCTAGTTTAGTTGTTTTTAGTAAAGACGAAGAATAAAGTGAATAAAAATGGTAATAAAAATGCATTTTTTCACATCTTTATTTACACGGATTACATATGGTACCAATAAGAGTACTGTTGAATACTGGTATCGATAAGGAATATCAGTAATGGTATTTGTATCAATATTATCTTAAGGATATACATCCCCACTGTATATCAAACCAGAACCTCTTACCCCTAACTTTCTACTCCTAACCCTCTACAATACTACAAGGTTGTGTTTCTGACAATCACACGACAGGTTTGTGTTTGTGACAGTCACACATGTTGTGGTTGTGAAAATCACACAACCAGTTTGTGTTTGCGACAATCAGACAACATGTTTGTGTTTGAAATAATCGCACAACCAGTTTGTCTTTGTAACAATCACACAAAAAGTGTTTTTGTTGTGACAATCACACAAGTTTGTTGCGATGATCAGACAACATGTAGTTGTTTGCAAATATCCCACAACAAATTTTTGTTTGTGACAATCACACAAACTCATGTTTGTGACAATTACGTAAGATTCTGTTTGTGACAATCACACAAACTCATGTTTGTTTGCGACAATCAGACAAAAAGTAGTTTGCAAAAATCACACAAGTTTTTGTTTGTGACAGTTTCACAAGTGTGTGTCCGTGACAATTACGCCACAATCTTGTGACAAAATTAATACAAATATAAAATATCAGCATTACTTCAAAGACTTAAAAAAATATTCATTATAAATTGATCCATACAAATACGTATAAAGAGTATGAAATATGCAAATGCAATATGGGTATGAGTTTGAGAATGGAATGTAACAATATTAATAATGTTTCAGATTTATAAAGCACTTTTCTCGACACCCAATCGCTTTACAATGAGAGCTAAGAAGTCATCATTCATTCACTCCAGATTCACATGGTGGTTAAATTCACGTAGTAATATTAATAATAATAATAATAATAATACTAATAATAACAATAATAATAATAATAATAATTAAAATAAGGGATAAATAATTCACAAATTCATGGCAGTAAAATACAACTACTACTACTAATTTAATATTGGCTAGATAATTTACACTTTTATGGTGGTAAAGTACATTTGGAGTCACAGCTTCCCAGAGGTAGACTGACCAAAACAGGGCTGTCAATTTACGGCAGAGACCTGTTTGACCACCACCTCACATTCATTAATTCACATTCATTCTGTCATAAATATCCACATTCTTTCATCCATTTATTCAAATTCATTAATTCATTCACATGCATTCATTTATTCACTCACATTCATTCATTGATTCACTCATATTTATTAATTTACATTAATTTGTTTATTCATTCATTCAAACGATTAATTCCCATTAATTCAGTCATTCATTCATTATTTACATCTCATTAATTTATGTATTAATTTACATGTATACACCAGTGTGTTTGGCACTGGAGGCAAGGAGAGTGAGGTGTCTTGCCCAAGGACAAAATGGCAGTGACAAGGATAATGGGAGCTATGTTTGTATCAGGATACCTCAAGTACTACAGCTCCAAGGAACTACAGGCACACTACTGCAAGTTGTAAAGTGAAAAGAGGATGAAATACTTCATGTTGTGTACTTACCCAGGTATCTTTTCGATCAGGCGCTGTACAGGGATTGTCAGCTGACCAAGAAAGCGTTTTATGATTGGTCGACTTTTGGCAAACTTGTCCTTGACTTCGATGTACAAAATGTCCGTCATTAGTGCTACAAAGGTATATTTCTGCAGACACATCAACCAGGAATCAAAACATGTGCAGATGAGGATTATGAAGTTTCCAGCCACTCACCTCTCCAAGCCAAACTGGGTTTGTGGTGTTGGCGATGATGGCTGATCGGCGTTCTTGTCCGTGATGGCTGAAGACCGGGAAGACGCTCCTCTTGCCAGGATGGATGGACATCTTTAGATATGGGTCCGGATGAAAAAACATACCTTTTTTTAGGCTGTTGGCCCGCAGATCTGTGAGCAAAAATAAAAAAGATGTTGATATGTACTCATTGCTTGTGTGTCTTATAGTACAACACGGTTACTACAACAGGAGAAATTACTGATTGTATGCTGTACTTGATAGAAGTTACTTGGTATACAATTGAGGCCAAGTTAATAAATGGTGTGCTGAACACTAAGAAGTCACCGAAGGTGATGTTGTGGGTGTGTGATTTTGCTTCTAACGAGGCGACATGCTCAGTACTGCCAGTCTGAACTAGTTGTGAACGTGTCCTGATAGTCCAAAGGGTTAAGTGTAGGTGGTAGAGGAGGATGTAATTAATTGTATCAAAGGCTAAAGGGAGGTCCAAGAGGATACGTGAAGATGGGGAACTGGTGTGTGCTTCATAGGTGATCTTGACCATTGCTGTTTCTGTACCATGCCATTGGTGAAACCAGACTGGAACTTGTCAAAAAAAAGGTTGTTGTGCTTGAGGTGAACTATTTTTTCCCAGAATCTTTGACAGAAATGGAAGATTGGTGATGGGCCTATAATTGCAGAAAACTTCAAGATTCAGGGTGGTCTGATGAAAGCAGTTATTAATACAGATAGAACATGGCCAACCAGAAGGGAGTGGTTCATAATCTTGGTAATGAGAAGCCAGATGTTGTCCTTTAGCAGGGCTATATGAAGGGGTCCAGGGGACAAGTGAAGGGTTTCATTCTTCTGATCGTTCCATTTTTGATGAGGACAGCTAAAGAAAGATTTTTGATGAGCTTATTTTTGGAATGCTAAGACTATTTTTGTTGTTTTTTATTTTGTCTTACTTACTGTAGGTCATACGGACGTATGCTCAACGCCATGATTAAAACAGTAACCTAATACCAAATAAAAACTTTTTTTCTTTTGGACTGCTTTGGGACTTTCACGCTTAGTAAAAGCCTTGTCATTTGTGTGTATGTGTTTCAGTGGATGAAAATGTGTTATCTGTACTAAGGGACTTTACATTGAATGGAAAATAATTAAAAAAATATTTTCACTAATGATGGTGATAAGGAATTAGAATGTAGAAGTACTGAAAATGATAACAGTAGTGACCAGTACAACAATTAGAACCACATCCAACCAAACTTGTATGACAATATCAATTGCAAATGCAATTAAAATGTTCTTGGGTGTGACATAGATCTGGATTGTAATATTTACTATGATATTACCAGTAAACGTGAGTACTACACAGATGAACAATTTAAATGCGTCAATGTGGACAAATCCTTTACCGTAATACATTTTAATAGCCGAAGTGTGTATAAAAACTTTGAATACATTAGAGAATATCTGAGCCAGTTCAAAAAATGTTGTGTTGTTGCAGTTTCAGAGACTCGTCCAGATGGGAACAAGTGTGAAATGAAATTGAAAGGTTATGAATTATTCAATACAAATAGAGTTGGAAAAAAGGGACAGGGAGGTGGGGGGGTTGCACTTTTTGTCAATTGATATTTAAACTGCAGGAAGATTAATAGATTAATCAACTTCTATTGTTGGAGTCTTTGAATGTTTAACTGTAGAAATTTAAGTAAAAAAATGCAAAAAATAAATGTTAGTTCTGTTTAGACAATTTCAATCAAAAAATGTATTATTTGTTCAGTAAGTCAAAGAAGCCCAATATTGTGTGTAGTGGTTTTAATAATAATCTTCTGAACCCCTTGGACAGTACCAAAACAACATATTTTATAACAGGATTGTACAGCAGTCATTTATTTACCCTCATCACAAAACCAACCAGAATAACAGCAGACTTTGCCACACTAATAGATAACATGTTCACCAATCAGCCGTAGAATCTAGTAACCGCAGGAATACTACTCAATGACATGAGTGATCATCTACCTGTATTCAGCATTTTTCACAATTTATTTGGTAAGAAAGAAACAGAAAAAGCAGCTCAATATAGATTTGTCAGACACCAAACACCAGAAACTATCTCAACATTCCAGTCTGAGTTATGTGCTTAAGACTGGGGGGAGGTTTATACTTCCACAGAACCAGATGAGGCAAATGACACCTTCCTTAACATTTTCTTAAAACTGTATGAGAAGCACTGTCCAATTGGAAAACATTACATTAAGTACAGCACGGGTAAGGAGTAACCGTGGATCACAAGGGGACTACTGATGTCCTGCAAAAAGAAAAAATATCTATACAGAAAACATTTTAAAGGAGACATATGTAGTAATCTGGACAGAAATGGCACTGCAGTCATGGTCAAAATTATGTAGTCCCCTCGAACTCTCCATGACTGAGGTTGCCAAATACGTAGCCGAATCCAAAACCGAATCCAAGGAACTTCAAATGGCAATTTACGAGTCCTACGTTGTAGGTTTCTCCTGTTTATGCTTCTTGCAAGATGGTTTACCATGCAATTGTGCCACATTTTACTAATATCGATGACCCAAATGTATTTGTAAAGTTACACAGCAATATTTTAGTCGGGAGTCGGGACAGACTGTTGGCATTACACTGCTGAAATGTGTAGTTTGACCGCACAGACCACCATCAAAATATATTATATATAACGATATATAATATATTATATGTCGCATTGGCCGACTTTGATGGCAAGCCAAGGCCAACAATGAAATTACCGCCACATTTCGTTCAGCATAACTCCATGTTGCATTCAACCTGACGCGCTGCATTCACTTCCATGTACACACATCACCATCTTTCAGTGCAGTGCGATTCTATGAGCCAACCCACGATACGCAAAAAACACATTCCGCATAAATTATATAAAAAAACATTTTTTGTTGTTTATGTGAGAGCATTTCAGTAGTGTATGTGAAAGGTAATTCTGAATAATGTCCCAAAGGCCCCTCATAACATATCGTGTATATCGATATATCGCCCAGCCCTTGTTGCGTGTATTGACAATGTACATTCAGGGTTAAGAAGGGGTTAAAAACAAAACATATTATGCGCGCAACAGCAGTATTCGTGAGGGAGGGGCAGAGAGCGAGAGAGTTATGATAAACGTGCATGCGTCTCCAGGCTCTGCTTTTTATTCATTGATTTATTAGATTTGATGTTTTATTTTCTATAGCAGGGGTCTCAAATGTGTGCCCCGGAGGCCATTTGCGGCCCACAATTAATGTTTTAAAGGCCCACGACACATTCTAAAAATACTATTAAAATAAACAAAAACATAAAAAAAAGTTAAATAAAAAAGCTTGAAGGTTAAATATAATGTAAGATTTCGGTTTTCTTACTATTGAGTTGGAGGAAATTGGATGAGAACCACTGTTTGAGTTCACTGAGGCAGTCTGTAAGGGAGGAAGGAGGAACAGAAGCAGTGGGTTTGGTAAAGAGGTAAAGCTGGGTGTCATCCGCACAACAGTGAAAATGTATTTTAAATTTACCAAAAATATCGCCATGGGGAAGAATGTAGATTAAATAAAGCAGGGGACCAAGAACAGAGCCCTAGGGCACACCAGATGAAACAGGAGATGGAGGAGATTTGGATGAACAGAGTTTAACAAATTGAGTGTGGTCAAAGAAATATGATCTAAACCTGTGAAGGGGTGTGTTTTGTGATGCAGATACTGTGGTATCTATTGAGGACAGTGTGTGAAATGGTATCAAAGGCTGCAATGAGATCTAAAAGGATGAGAATGGTGAGGAGACCAGAATCAGCTGCCAGGAGGAGATTGTTTGTGGTCTTTACAAGTGCTATTTCAGTCCTGTCCAGGGGGCAGAAACCAGACTGGAATTGCTCATATAGGCTATTTTTTGGTAGGTTGGAGTGAAGCTGGGAGGAGACAGCTTTTTCAAGGATATTTTTAAATGAATGGCAGATTTGAAATGATACGAAGGTTATTACACTGATTTGGATCAGAGCTTGTTTTTTTTTATTATGGCTGCTGTTTTGAAAGCTGAGGGAACAATTCCAGTGGTGAACAAAGAATGCAGTGGTGAGCCATCAGGGCCAGCAAGGCCTTCTCTGCCTGTGTAACATAACCGTAACATGACCATATTTAAAGATTAAATTACTTTTTTTAAATTACTTTCCCATATCCAAATATATCCAAAAGTATTCCGTGGAGAGGGGCGTGGTCGCGCAGCCAACAGGTGAGTGGATAATCTCAGCTGGAACGAGTTATCTAATCACCTGCTCCCTTGATTAGCAGGGCCGGAGACCATGAGAGTGGGTTCTTGGGAACAGGAGAGACCGAGAGGCTGAAAAGCAACGACGAGACTTGTGAACTAAAAGGCTAGAGTGCCGAAAGGCAAAGAGGAAATTTGGATAAAACAAACCAGATTACTGAAAGCAAAAAGACGAACTTTGAAAACGAATATAAACGAAAAAAATGAAAACTCTCCTGTTACACACCAACGTCTCAGGTGTTGTGGTCACATTGCTCCGCTGGAACCCGGAGGGGAAGAGAAAGACTTCCACAAGTCACGCCCAACTACGACCGACCAAGAAGATGTCCACCATGCCCCCCCAAGAGGCGCTCAGACGAGTGCTGGCCGAAGTGTCGGCGGCGACCCAGCAGCAGTCCCAACTACTGCAGTCCCTGATGGACAGAGCAAACGCATGTACGAGGGCGTCGACTTCAATGCAGCGCATGGTGGAGGGGGGGGACCCTCAAGCATACCTCGATGTGTTCAAGGCCATGGCAACAGCGTGCAGGTGGCCGGAGGAGGAGTGGGGAGTGAAGCTGCTCTCACTCCTGGCGGGGGAGGCGCAGTGGGGGGCCTTGAGTCTCCCAGCAGCCGCCCGGATGCAGTACCCAAACCTGCGCCGGGCCGTACTGGACCGGGTAGGCAGCAGTCCAGAAGACCACCGGCGGAGGTTCCGAGCTCTGAGGTTGGGCCCAATTGACCGCCTATTCGTGCTGGCGCAGCAACTGAGGGACGCGGCCACCCTGTGGCTACATCCGAATGGGCAAGATCAAAAAATGTTCAAGTTGATTGTCCTAGGACAATTTATTGATGCCATCCCAGCCAGGACCTCCGCATGGGTAAGGTACCACCGGCCCCAGGACGTGATGATGGCGGTAAACCTGGCGGAGGTACATCTGGCTGTTCAGAAGGAGGCGATGGCAAAGGCGGCCGAAAGGCCTACCCCAGCACCCCGTCGACGACTCACACTGCCGGAAAGGACGTCCCTGGAGCAGCAACCCCGCACGGCCGAGCCACCCGTAACCAAAGAGCAGGTTCCCCACTCAGAAGAACAATGTCAAAGCACACACACCCGCACCCTTTCACGCACCCACAGACACACAACAAGTGGGGGACCACGGGGTTTTCTCATCTCCTCTGCTTGTGCGTTACACGGTACCGGCGCTGCGAATGGAGGGCTTCCCTCACAGATGGCGCCTCGAGCACCAGGGCCGGTGAGCTGGGGATGCGGCCAACCCGGGCATGTGCGCTAGGAGTGCTCCGTGATGAAGGTGGGACAGGTGCTACGGGTTGTCGGGCCCCCAGCACCCGCGCCCGATTTGGGAGAGACATACTGTGTCCCGGTAAGGGTACAAGGGAGTGTATACCGGGCAATGGTGGATTCGGGCTGCAAACAGTCCATGATCCACCAGAACTTGGTTCGACCCGGGGTATTGAGGCAGGCAACACGGGGTAAAATTAGGTCTATTCATGGGGATGTGCATGAGTACCCAATTGTGCCAGTGGAAATTCGGTAGAGAAGCCAAAAGCATAGAGTCAAGGTTGCCACAAGCGCGCACCTTACGCACCCCATAATTTTAGGAACGAATTGGCCAGGGTTTAACCAGTTAGTAACGCAATGCGTGGGGATGCGTTCACGGACTGTAGGAAGGGGGAGCATCTGCGCGGTTCTCAGTGGCGACGCAGCTTCATCCGGGACGGCCGAGCGGGAACCGGTGGGGGCTGTGCGGGAGGCCCCTCCGGCCCTCCGATGGCAACCTACGAAGGATTTCCCCTCGAGAAGTCCCACGAGGACACCTTGCGCGCGGCCTGGGACCAGTTGGATTACATCGACGGTCAGCTGGTGCGCCCGGGAAAAGCAAGGGTATTCCCCCATTTTTCAACTATTCGCGATAGGTTATACCGAGTGACCCGTGACACTCAGACCGGGGAAGAACACACCCAGTTGTTGGTGCCAAAAGGCCCACCTTAACCCGCTATCTGGCCATATGGGGTATGATAAAACACTTAATCGGGTTATGGTCCGATTCTATTGGCCAGGCCTCCGGGCAGACGTGCGTCGGTGGTGCGCGGCCTGTCCGGACTGCCAGCTGGTGAACCCAGCGGCCATCCCGAAGGCCCCCTTGCGCCCATTACCACTCAGAGGTCCCGTTCGAAAGAATTGGAATGGACCTCATCGGACCATTTGCCCCGAGCACACGGGGATACCGCTTTGTGTTAGTCCTGGTGGATAATGCAACACGGTACCCCGAAGCAGTGCCGCTGCGCTCCATCTCTGCCAAGAGTGTTGTGCAAGCGCTGTTTCAGGTCATTTCCCGGGTCGAAATCCCGAAAGAGATTTTGACGGACCAGGGCAATTCCAATGTTTAGCAGATGAGGTAATTCCTAGATTACGATTACAATTGTTGTACATTGTTTTTATTCTTGTTGTAATATTTCTCTATTTTGTTTCATTTTAAACCCCCCTTATTTGCTTTTTACTTTTTTTTTTTTTTTAAATTGATCTCAACTCTGTACACTGCTGCTGGAATTTTAATTTTCCTGAAGGAACTCTCCTGAAGGAATCAATAAAGTACTATCTATCTATCTATCTACAAAATAATGCTTAAAACGTGCAGTAAAAGCAAATATGTGCCAGGGCCTATTCAGCAATAAAAAAAAATTGAAAAGCACCTAAAACAGCTTCAGATAAGATATAAAGCCGATCAGTAGCAGCAGCACACGCCAGCGTTCACTCAACCGGAACCGAAAACCATTTTTAACATGGCGGCGCAATGCAAAGCGGAAACGGCCACATTGAAATATCATTATAGCTTTATTTGTTCATTTAAAACAGCTAAAAGCAGACACGTCAAGCTGGGGTAACTGTAGTGATATATATTTGTTGTAAATTACGAGACCTCAGATATCGTAATGTTGAGCACCCTCCGTGCTCTTTGCACCTCTCTTAACCCTGAGGGAGAGCTATATATTCGATAAGTCGCCACCTCATCGCAGGGCAAACACAGATAAACAGACAACATTCACACTCACATTCACACACTCGGGCCAATTTAGTGTTGCCAATCAACTTATACCCAGGTGCATGTCTTTGGAAGTGGGAGGAAGCCAGAGTACCCGAAGGGAACCCACGCGGTCACGGGGAGGACATGCAAACTCCACACAGAAAGATCCCGAGCCCGGGATTGAACCTGTGACTACTCAGGACCTTTGTATTGTGAGGCAGACGCACTAACCCCTTCCTCCACCGTGCTGCCCCGATCGGGTTAAACCGCGGTAAAATAAGACAGCGCCGGTGCCGGTAGATCTTTGCCGCTTCCTCTAAAATAAGGTAAAGGAAAAAAGAAAACACAAAAAAACTATAAGACATTCACATCTTAAGTTCGACATTATTCAACCTTGCGCAACTGAGCTGCAGATACCTGACGTAAATGTAAGGGTGGGGACAACAGACGTAACCAGGAAGTGTCCTGAAGGCTAAACCGTCCCAATTCATATTGCGCCAAAAACTGCTGGAGGACTCTAGCCAGGACCCTAACTTTGTCGACTGCATGGAGTGGGTCCTTGGAAGGATGCAGCCTCCGATCAGCTTGAGTCTGCAGATTGCGGCAGCGACATAGAAGTCGTGGAGCGGTGTGAGCGGATGTTATCAACTTTTTGTTTGAAAGAAGTGATGTGCCTATTACACCTTTTCTCGGTGGGCTCAGAGAGGAGAGCCAAGGAGGCGTTGAGAAGATGATTAATTGTTGAAAAATTTTTTGGGGGGGAGTTACCAGAGATGTTTTTAATAATGATGGGATAAAATCTGGATGGTGTGTATCTCAAAGCTTGTGCATAAGCCATCCTGTGTTCGCTGTGTGTTTGTTTGTGAACAATTTGTCCAGAGGCCAGAGGGCTCTTAAGGATGCCTCCGGCCATCTTTATCGGACACACCTCGCCGTTGTACCAGAGAGCTGAACGCAAGAAGGAGTCTGACATATATTTTTAAGATGATGTGCAGGTTCAGAAGACTGTTTAGGTTTTAAAATACACTGTGTCAGTCACAAAGAGGAAATCAGTAGAGTCTGAGGGGAGCAGTTGGAGGTCCAGGGGTAGGGCATTTAGGTTAAATACTTTTTTAGATTTCTGAACTGAATTTAGTTTAGAGTACTCGTCCTTCTTGGATTTCTGAGAGGGAGTACTGGAGAGTGTTCTCACAAGTACTCTAAACTTGTGAGAGCAAGTTGGGTGACTACAATGACATTGACAGCAACAGTGAGACCTAGAAAAGTTTGATTGGGAGGATAATGTTGTTGTGATTTGTGCAGCTCTTTGAGACATTTGTGATTAAGGGCTATATAAGTAAACTTTGATTGATTGATTGATTGATTGATTGATTGATTGATTGATTGATTGATTGATTTATTGATTGATTGAAACATGAGTATGCAAACACAAAAGTGAGGTGTTAAGAGACCCGCAGCCTCTGTGGTGTGCCAGAAGTATTATACTAATAATAAATAACTAGTGTGAGTGTGAATAGTTGTTTGTCTATTAGTGTTGGCCCTGAGATGAGGAGGCCCTTGTCCAAGGTGTACATGCCTTCTACATGAGTGCAGCTGGGATCGGCTCCACCCTGCCCGCCACCTCAAGAGGGACAACCAGTACAAAATTGATTGATGGATGTAATATAATAATATAACAAATATTATTCTCTAGTAATAAACAAAAAACAAAAAATTATTCTGTGACAAATGACAATTAAAACAAAATGTTCAGTAACATGTTAAACATTTTTCAAATAAAAACGAAAAGTATTCTTTTAAAATAAAAACACACACACACACACATATATATATATATATATATATATATATATATATATATATATATATATATATATATATATATATATATATATATATATATATATATATATATATATATATATATATATATATATATATATATATATATATATATATGTAGGTGTGGGAAAAAAATCACAAGATTACTTCATCTCTACAGAAGTGTTTCATGAGGGGTTCCCTGATGATTGAGGGAACCCCTCATGAAACACTTCTGTAAAGATGAAGTAATCATGTGATTTTTTTCCCACACCTACATATTGCGCTCTACCACGGTATCGAGCACTATTCTCTGGATAATCCAATCAAGACATATATATATATATATATATGTGTGTGTACAGTGCATGTGCTGAGCATTCAAATGTGAAACTACGCCAATTAAAGACAAATACAAGACAGTCGAGTCGAGTAGAACTGTACACTTTGAAATTTTTCAACCGTCATCTATGAAAATCAAACATTATTTTGCAGGAAAATAGGCATATCTGCTTTTTAGGAAGCATATGCAATACTTTGGACTAATCCCAGCTTTGGAGAACACCTCTTAAGAAGGTGGCGTGCACAATGCCTGTCAGATGCAATTTTTCTTCATGTGATGCATTAGAAACCTTCATTTTACATTCACAGTTAATAATTGCCTGTTTTAACATGATAAGCTGTTTCAGTTTGTTGTAGTTATCTGCAGCATTAACAGCAGACGTGCCGCCACAGCTTGTGGTCATTCACTTCCCTCTCAAAGGGCATCAAAAAGCATTATTCATTTAATGTTATTACAGTATTTTCCACACTATAAGGTGCACCTAAAAACCTAAAATTTTCTCAAAAGCTGACAGTGCGCCTTATAATCCGGTGCGCCTTATATATGGACCAATATTGAGCCACAACAGGTCTCACAACTACGGTAAGCAGCCGCTGATTTCATTTTCCCCCGTAGGAGAAGAACCGCGCGGTGCTTGCTGGGATGACTGCGCCAGGCCGCGCCAGGCCGTGCCGTTACATTTCCATTTGTGTGTTTAATTAAAGACCCCAAATAGCTATTATTGAGAGACATGATTTCAGGAAAGCAGGAATTGTCACAGAACTGCTAGACAACAGCAGCGATACTGACTCCATTAACGACGTCTCGAAATAGTGCAAAGCAATAACAATATATCAATAACACAACGTTGCTCAAACATTAATGTCACACAACACAAAACATAAAATAAAATGTAGAGCTCACTTTGTTAAATCATTCCTCATCCACTAATCCCTCAAATTTTTCTTCTTCAGTGTCCGAATTAAACATTCCACAAGAGGCTTCGCAACTACGGTAATCGGCCGTTTACCTTATTGTCCCCCGTGGAAGAAGAAGTGCGCTTCTTCTTACGGTAAGCAGCCACCCACCTTCTTTTCCCTCATAGAAGAAGAAGCGCGCGGTGCATGCTGGGATATATGACTGCGGGAGGCGTGCAGAGTTTAAACTCAAGGCGATCAATCCTACAGTAGAACAAGGGAATAGAGGAGCAGCGAAATAATTTAACATTAACAGCAACGACACTGACTCGTATAATGACGACTTCGACGAGATTTGGATGCCCATTTGGACGCATTTTGGATGCCCTATTCGCCCAACTGTTTGATTTGAACACTGAAGAAGAAGAATTTGAGGGATTCGTGGATGAGGAATAACTTAATAAAGTGAGCTTTACATGTTTATTTTGTGTGTTGTGTTGTGTGACATTATCGTTTGAGCAACGTTGAGTTTAGGGCTGCAACTAACGATTAATTTGATAATCGATTAATCTGTCGATTATTACTTTGATCAATCGATCAATAATCGGATAAAAAAGACAAACTACATTTCTATCCTTTCCAATACTTTATTTTGCCCTGCCTCCTTCAGGACAAGCTCTACAAAATGCGAGTGGACCCCTGCCTGGTTGCCTGGATTTCGAACTACCTCACCGACAGGCCACAGTACGTCAGACTGAAGGACATCACGTCTGATACTGTGATCAGCAGCACCGGAGCACCGCAGGGAACGGTGCTGGCCCCTCTTCTCTTCACCCTGTACACCGCTGACTTCTGCTACAACTCAGAGATGTGTCACATCCAGAAGTACGCGGATGACACAGCCATCGTCGGGTGCATCAGGGACGACAGAGAGGAGTTTCGGAATCTGGTGAGGGACTTTGTTGTCTGGTGCCACACGAACCTCTTGCAGCTCAATCCATCAAAGACCAAGGAGCTGGTCATTGACTTTGGGAGGTCGAGTCCACGGTCACAACCTATTGTGATCGAGGGAGTTGAGGTACAGACCGTGGACTCATTCAAGTACCTCGGGGTTTGGGTGGACAATAAGCTGGACTGGACTGTTAACACGGACCACCAGTACAAGAAAGGACAGAGCAGGCTGTACTTCCTCAGGAGACTGCACTCCTTCAACATCTGCAAAAAACTCCTGTGCATGTACTACCAGTCTGTGGTTGCCACAGTTCTGTTCTACATGGTAGTGTGCTGGGGGGGCAGTACATCCAAGATGGACAGCTCCAGACTTGAGAAACTGATCGGGCGGGCCGGTTCTACAATCAGAATGAAACTGGACACACTGTGGACGGTGGCAGAGAAGAGGACTGTTGACAAACTAGTGAGCATCCTGAATGATGCCAGTCACCCTCTGCATAGCCTTATCAGTAGCCAGAGGAGCCTGTTCAGTGCTAGACTGCTTCATCCCAAGTGCAGGACTAATAGAATCAAAAACTCCTTTGTCCCACACACCATTAGACTGTACAACTCCTCGCTGGGGCGGGGGACAGAGGGTATTAGGATGACAGGGGCTGCAAAACAATAACAGTGCAATACATTTTCATAACATGGTCACTACTGCCTACTTTGTCTTGTTATATTCTTATTTTACTGTTATATTTTTATTCCCATTGTTAATTTTTAGTTTTTATTCTTATTGTAATAGTTCTCTATTTTGTTTCCATTTGAACCCCCATTATTTACTTTTTACATTTATTAAAATTGATCTCAACTCTGTACACTGCTGCTGGAATTTTAATTTTCCTGAAGGAACTCTCCTGAAGGAATCAATAAAGTACTATCTATCTATCTATCTATCTATCTATTTTAAAAAACTGCATACTGGCACCATGTCCTTTTGACTTGCCAAACATAACAATAACAAGGCAAGTGTTGGAAAAATGTTGTTTTTTTTATAAAGTGCATAATTGTCATACACAATAGTAATAATTTTGCTTAGGGGAATTTCAAACCTGCCTTCTACCTATTCCAACCATTTTGCAATGTTGGGTGCTGAATGTCTTTCCTCTAGTGGCATGGTCGTAAGGCAGATTGACTTCATGTTCCATTCGTCTCCAATGTAGTGGCATGTATTGCCGAGGTAGGCTTCCGTGTCTACACTTGTCCACACATCAGTGGTCAGAACTATTTTGATCTGGGTGGCTTTAATGTCAGTTTACACAGCTTGAAATGTCTGCTCATACTTCCTCTCCATCAGTTTCGTAAAATGGGTCCTCAAGAGAAGAGTGTAAACAGGGTTGAGGACGTAAATCATTTTTCTGAAACCGTCATCCTCCACCATTGATAGTCGCCTTATGTCAGTTAGCAACATATTCAGGATAGCATTAGTCAATGCAGCCGCTTGCTTTGGTGTGCACACCTTCCTTTGTACGAAGTCGCTAATGCTGGCTTGTTTCTTTCTGAAATGAGAGAAACCATATCATGAACGTACATAGTAGCAACATTTACATGTAACTCAATACATACTTAGTTGATTTATTTGATATTTTTTTATGTAAAAGGCACATTTTGTCATATCATGGTCACTGCTGCCTAGTGTTTCTTGTTATATTGTTATTTTTACTGTTATATTGTTATTTTTATGTTGCTTTTTATTTTTATTCTTATTGTAATATTTAAAAAAAAAAATTTCCATTTAAACCCCCGTTATTTACTTTTTAAATTCGATGTCAATTCTGTACACTGCTGCTGGAATGTAAATGTTCCTGAGGAAACTCCCTGAGGGAATCAATAAAAGTACTATCTATCCATCTATCTATCTATCTATCTATCTATCTATCTATCTATCTATCCATCTATCCATCTATCTAATTACACCACCATATTAAAAAAAAAGCTAAATGAAATAAATGGACATTGGGGATGCAGCATACAACAATAATAACAGAAATGTAACTCATCAGATCAGAACTGGGTCAGATATTGTACATGTTTCTGTTGTGAATAATAAAAGATTCATTTTAGGCTGCCTGTGAATAATAGAATGAAATATTCCAGCACCTTCTTAAAGTTTATATTACAAAAGCGTCACTCAAATATAATATAGCTTTATCGGGTCCGGCTACATTGATCCATTGTGAAACCAACCTGAGATATTTCTGTCCGTTTATTGCCTTAAAAACATCTCCTCGTTAACAACATATTAAAAACACACAAAGACGGACACAACGGACTATGTACTCGGACTATGGACTTAAAAAAGTTACGTACCGTGAGTTCTCTTCATCCATGGCACTTCTTCAGGTGCTGCCGGAGCAATGTTGTCCTTCGTGCCACGTACGCGAGGTCCATACTGCTCGTTTTGCAGGAAATGTCGTATTTGAAGTCTTTAAAGTAAAGTGTTCCGACACTTTTGACGACTTAGGTCGTACACTTTTATAACCTCGAGATGTTTCTTCGCTGAACTATCCGTACTGTTTACCTTTGCCATTTTTCGAATGTTTCCAAACAAAGGATACGGCGTGGTCATGTCAGCTGGACACGACACATCATTGGCTGGCTCACAGCTACATCATGAGATGTGGGCTCAGCGCCGCCCTGGCGCTGTTTCGTATAGTTTTTGTACTTATGTTGACTATTGTTTTTCAGCTGTTTGTGAATGTTGCAGTTTATAAATAAAGGTTTAGGGGAAAAAAAAAATCCTCACCAACACGTAATTTATTCTATAAAGTTGTGTATATATCTTTAATTGTTTTACTGTCAAAATGTTATTTGTCAATAAAACACCCTTTTTCATCACGTGAAAAACCTGAAATATGTTGACTGACCTGTCAAAGTGAAGCTTATCAGTTTCCGAGGATGTTCAACACCCACCTGCTCTGAAAGACACTCCACCTGCAAAACATTGATTCAAATATGATATTAATACACATGCATGCCACTAAAAACCATGTAGTAGAGGGGTAATGTTTTTTTTTACATTTAAAACACTTCCTTGTGGTCTAAATAACATGTATTCCACAAACGTAATACTTTGTATTACAAACAGAAACAACAGAAGATGCCTGTGCATACACGAGCCAGTCAGCTCCACCACAAGAGGATACGAGGTGACATACAAAAATATGGTGTTAACTTTGATTGTTAGGCTGATGACACATTTAACTTTGCATGACCCTAAAGCTGTCCTACACGCTAGATTGTAGTCATCTGCAGTCGTGCCCTAAGGAAACTAAACAATGGATGTCCAGCAACTTTTTACATCATAATGCCAAGAAAACAGAGATGCTGATTATTGGTCCTGCTAGACACGAGCACTTGATTACAGATACCACCTTAAATTTCGACAATAAAACAATTGTCCAAAAGTAAGTTGGTGAAAGATCTCGGCATTATTCCATCCATCCATTTTCTACCGCTTGTCCCTTTCGGGTGTGCTGGAGCCTATCTCAGCTGCATTCTGGCAGAAGGCGTTGTACACCCTGGACAAATCGCCACATCACTAACCCCTGTCCCACCGTGCATTATTTTTCACCCAAATTTATCATTTCAGCGCCACATTCAGAGTGTTAGTCACTACAAGGGCATTCTTTCCTCTCCGTAATGTTGCTAAAATATGTCCCATTTTTTCAAATTACGCTGGGATCATTATACATTTGTTTGTTACGTCTAGTATCGATTACTATAATGGTTGATTTTCGGGCTCCCACATTTCCAGCATTACTAACTGCAAATAGTACTAAATGTGGCTGCTATACTTTTGACTAGGAAAAGAAAGTTCCATCATACTACGACTATACTCAGCCACCTGCACAAGCTCCCAGTACATTTCAGGTGTGAATTTAAGGATGTGTTACTTATGTAACCTTACTATACCCAATGTATTCTGGTAAGGGCTCCTGAGTTCCTTCACTTAACTCAATAATTAACTTATAAATAAATATATATTAACCAGCTGCTCTAAAGTCACCACTTACCTTGAAACCACATACAATTGTACAACCACATAAAAATGACAATGTATATTTAATGTTGAAATTTACTTTGTTAGTAAATTCATGAAAAATATAACAACGTTACTTTGGTGATCTCCTCTCCTGAGCTGCGGCCTTATCGTAGTAGAGGAGTTTGACTGTCCCATTGATTCTTGAAGCTATGTTGTCTGGGGGACTAGAAGCCCCCCTGGTCAGGTCTCCTAAGGCAAACAAGTGCAAGGTGCGGACCAGACAAAGAGCAGCTCGAAGACCTCTATGAAAAAACAAAATCTAAGAACAAGATTTCCCTCACCCGGACACGGATCGCCGCCCCCTCCCCGGTGCCAGACCTAGAGGTGGATAACGTATGTCCCCACTCATAAGAGGGGGCATAAAGGTCGGGTGCAAGGTAATGGTGCCCTCACAGAGGTGTAAGTTACCCCTGCCTTGGGCACTAATACACCACCATACCGTCACAGATGCTGCCTTTTTAACTTTGCACCTATATCAATCCAGATGGTTATTTTCCTCTTTGTTCCGGAGGACACAACGTCCAGTTTCCAAAAACAATTTGAAATGTGGACCCGTTTGACCACTGTACAATTTTCCACTTTCCATCAGTCCATCTTAGATAAGCTCGGGCGCAGCAAAGCCTGCGGCGTTTCTGGGTGTTGTTAATAAATGGCTTTCGCTTTCCATAAAACAGTTTTAACTTCTACTTACAGATGTAGCGACCAACTATATTTACTGACACTGGTTTTCTGAAGTGTTCCCGAGCCCATGTGGTGATATCCTATACACACTCATGTCGCTTTTTGATGCAGAGCTGCCTGAGGGATCTAAGGTCACATTCCTTGCCGCTTACGTGCATTGATTTTTCCATATTCTCTAAACTTTTTGATGAGATTACAGAGCGTATATGGTGAAATCCCTAAATTCCTTGCAATAGCTGGTTGACAAATGTTGTTCTTAAACCGTTCGACAATTTACTCACACATTTGTTCACAAAGTGGTGACCCTCGCCCCATCCTTCTTTGTCAGGGGCCGGCAAACTTTACCACTCAAAGAGCCATTTTGACCCGTTTCACAAAACAAAGAAAACAATGGGAGCCACAAAACTTTTTTGAAATTTAAAATGAAATAACACAGCAAAAGGAGTTTTTTTTTTTTTTGCTTTGTGCTATGTATAAACCAGGGATCTCAGACACGCGGCCCGCACCTTGATAAGAAAATTAAATGTTGGTGCGGCCCACGAATTTTATATGAATGCCGCTTGACAGCATTACACTTGCCAACCCTCCCAAATTTTCCATGAAGTTTCCAAATTCTCAAAGCAACTATTCTCTTGAATAGCTGCTGATTTTCGCCCAGATAGCAATAAGAAGGGCGTGCTATGAAGGCACTGCCTTTGACGCCTTCTTCAACATTTATAGACGGCATGCCAGCCCAGTTGCATGTTGAATGTGGCTTCCGCAGATACACTAACACAACTGCAAGGCATAGTTGTTCAACAGCCGTACAGGTCACACTGAAGGTTGTGATGTAAACAACTTTAACATTCTTAGTAATATGCGCCACACTGTGAACCCACACCAAACAAGAATGACAAACACATTTCGGTAGAACATCCTCACTGTAACACAACATAAACAGAACAGAACAAATATCCAGAATCCCATCCATCCATCCATCCATGCATCTTCTTCCGCTTATCCGAGGTCGGGTCGCGGGGGCATTTCGGCCGCTTGTACCCGTGATCTTATCATTTCGGTCATGACCCAAAGCTCATGACCATAGGTGAGGATGGGAACGTAGATCGACCGGAAAATTGAGAGCTTTGCCTTCCGGCTCAGCTCCTTCTTCACCACAACGGATCGGTACAACGTCCGCATTACTGAAGACGCCGCACCGATCCGCCTGTCGATCTCACGATCCACTCTTCCCCCACTCGTGAACAAGACTCCTAGGTACTTGAATTCCTCCACTTGGGGCAGGGTCTCCTCCCCAAACCGGAGATGGCATTCCACCCCTTTCCGGACGAGAACCATGGACTCTGACTTGGAGGTGCTGATTCTCATTCCGGTCGCTTCACACTCGGCTGCGAACCGATCCAGTGAGAGCTGAAGATCCCGGTCAGATGAAGCCATCAGGACCACATCATCTGCAAAAAGCAGAGACCTAATCCTGCGGTCACCAAACCGGAACCCCTCAACGCCTTGACTGCGCCTAGAAATTCTGTCCATAAAAGTTATGAACAGAATCGGTGACAAAGGACAGCCTTGGCGGAGTCCAACCCTCACTGGAAATGTGTTCGACTTACTGCCGGCAATGCGGATCAAGCTCTGGCACTGATCGTACAGGGAGCGGACCGCCACAATAAGACAGTCCAATACCCCATACTCTCTGAGCACTCCCCACAGGACGTCCCGAGGGACACGGTTGAATGCCTTCTCCAAGTCCACGAAGCACATGTAGACTGGTTGGGCAAACTCCCATGCACCCTCAAAAACCCTGCCGAGAGTATAGAGCTGCTCCACAGTTCCACGACCAGGACAAAAACCACACTGTTCCTCCTGAATCCGAGGTTCGACTATCCGGCGTAGCCTCCTCTCCAGTACACCTGAATAAACCTTACCGGGAAGGCTGAGGAGTGTGATCCCACGATAGTTGGAACACACCCTCCGGTCCCCCTTCTTAAAGAGAGGAACCACCACCCCGGTCTGCCAATCCAGAGGTACCGCCCCCGATGTCCACGCGATGCTGCAGAGTCTTGTCAAACAAGACAGCCCCACAGCATCCAGAGCCTTAAGGAACTCCGGGCGGACCTCATCCACCCCTGGGGCCTTGCCACCGAGGAGCTTTTTAACTACCTCAGCGACTTCAGCCCCAGAAATAGGAGAGTCCACCACAGATTCCCCAGGCAGTGCTTCCTCATAGGAAGACGTGTTGGTGGGATTGAGGAGGTCTTCGAAGTATTCCTTCCACCTATCCACAACATGCGCAGTTGAGGTCAGCAGAACACCATCCGCACCATACACGGTGTTGATAGTGCACTGCTTCCCCTTCCTGAGGGGGCGGATGGTAATCCAGAATCGCTTCGAAGCCGTCCGGAAGTCGTTTTCCATGGCTTCCCCGAACTCCTCCCATGTCCGAGTTTTTGCCTCCGCGACCGCTGAAGCTGCACACCGCTTGGCCTGTCGGTACCTGTCCACTGCCTCCGGAGTCCTATGAGCCAAAAGGACCCGATAGGACTCCTTCTTCAGCTTGACGGCATCCCTCACCGCTGGTGTCCACCAAGGGGTTTTAGGATTGCCGCCCCGACAAGCACCAACTACCTTGCGGCCACAGCTCCGATCAGCCGCCTCGACAATAGAGGTGCGGAACATGGTCCACTCGGACTCAATGTCCAGCACCTCCCTCTTGACATGTTCAAAGTTCTTCCGGAGGTGGGAATTGAAACTTTCTCTGACAGGAGACTCTGCCAGACGCTCCCAGCAGACCCTCACAATGCATTTGGGCCTCCCAGGTCTGTCCGGCACCCTCCCCCACCATCGCAGCCAACTCACCACCAGGTGGTGATCGGTAGAAAGTTCCGCCTCTCTCTTCACCCGAGTGTCCAAAACATAAGGCCGCAAATCCGATGACACAACTACAAAGTCGATCATGGAACTGCGGCCTAGGGTGTCCTGGTGCCAAGTGCACATATGGACACCCTTATGTTTGAACATGGTGTTTGTTATGGACAAACTGTGACGAGCACAAACGTCCAATAACAAAACACCACTCGGGTTCAGATCCGGGCGGCATTCTTCCCAATCACGCCTCTCCAGGTTTCACTGTCGTTGCCAACGTGAGCGTTGAAGTCCCCCAGTAGGACAAGGGAATCACCCGGGGGAGCACTTTCCAGTAGTCCCTCGAGTGCTTCCAAAAATGGTGGGTACTCTGAACTGCTGTCAGGACCCGTTCCCCCACCCGAAGGCGGAGGGAGGCTACCCTTTCGTCCACCGGGTTAAACTCCAACGTGCAGGCTTTGAGCCGGGGGGCAACAAGAATTGCCACCCCAGCCCGTCGCCTCTCACTGCCGGCAACGCCAGAGTGGAAGAGGGTCCAGTCCCTCTCGAAAGAAGTGGTTCCAGAGCCCTTGCTGTGCGTCGAAGTGAGTCCGACTATATCCAGCCGGAACTTCTCAACTTCGCGCACTAGCTCAGGCTCTTTCCCCCCCAGTGAGGTGACGTTCCACGTCCCAAGAGCTAGCTTCTGTAGCCGAGGATCGGACCGCCAAGTGCCCTGCCTTCGGCTCCCGCCCAGCTCACCCCTGGTAGGGTCTCCCAAGGCAAACAGGTTCTAGGTGAGGGATCAGACAAAGAGCAGTTCGAAGACCTTTATGAAGAAGAAAAAACATAGACCCAGATTTCCCTCGCCCGGACGCGGGTCACCGGGGCCTCCCTCTGGAGCCAGGCCCAGAGGTGGGGCACGATGGCGAGCACCTGGTGGCCGGGCCTGTTCCCATGGGGCCCGGCCGGGCACAGCCCGAAGAGGCAACGTGGGTCACCCCACCAATGGGCTCACCACCCATAGCAGGGGCCATAGAGATCGGGTGCAATGTGAGTTGGGCGATCCAGAATCCCATGCATCCCTAACTATTCCTGGCTACACTATACACCCCCCCCCCCATGAGAGGAGTTCGGGGACGCCATGGAAAACTACTTGCGGACAGCTTCGAAGCAATTCTGGATCACCATTCGCCGCCTCAGGAAAGGGAAGCAGTGCAATGTCAACACCGTGTATGGTGGGGATGGTGTTCTGCTGACCTCGACTGCGGATGTTGTGGGTCGGTGGAAGGAATACTTCGAAGACTTCCTCAATCCTACCAGCACGTCTCCCTATGAGGAAGCTGTACCTGGGGAATCTGTGGTGGGCTCTCCTATTTCTGGGGCTGAGGTTGCAGAGGTAGTTAAAAAGCTCCTCGGTGGCAAGACCCCGGGGGTGGATGAGATCCGACCGGAGTTCCTTAAGGCTCTGGATGCTGTGGGAATGTCTTGGTTGAAAAGACTCTGCAACATTGTGTGGACATCGGGGGCGGTACCTCTGGATTGGGAGACCACGGTGGTGGTTCTTCTCTTGAAGAAGGGGAACCGGAGGGTGTGTTCCAACTATCGTGGGATCACAGTCCTCCCCCTTCCCGGTAAGGTCTATTCAGGTGTACTGGAGAGGAGGCTACGCCGGATAGCCGAACCTCGGATTCAGGACGAACAATGTGGTTTTTGTCCTGGTCGTGGAACTGTGGAGCAGCTCTATACTCTCGGCAGGGTCCTTGAGGATGCATGGGAGTTTGCGCAACCAGTCTACATGTGCTTTGTGGACTTGGTGGAGGCATTCGACCGTGTCCCCCGGGAAGTCCTGTGCGAGTGCTCAGAGAGTATGGGGTATCGGACTGTCTGATTGTGGCAGTCCGCTCCCTGTATAATCAGTGTCAGAGCTTGGGCCGCATTGTCGGCAGTAAGTTGGACCCGTTTCCAGTGAGGGTTGGACTCCGCCAAGGCTGCCCTCTGTCACCGATCCTGTTCAAAACTTTTATGGACAGAACTTCTAGGCGCAGTCAGGGTATCTGGTTTGGTGGCTGCAGGATTAGGTCTCTGCTATTTGCAGATGATGTGGTCCTGATGGCTTCATCTGGCCAGGATCTTCAGCTCTCACTGGATCGGTTCGCAGCCGAGTGTGAAGCGACTGGGATGGGAATCAGCACCTCCAAGTCCGAGTCCATGGTTCTCGTCCAGAAAAGGCTGGAGAGCCATCTCCGGGTTGGGGAGGAGATCTTGCCCCAAGTGGAGGAGTTCAAGTACCTCAAAGTCTTGTTCACGAGTGAGGGAAAAGTGGATCGTGAGATTGACAGGCGGATCGGTGCGGCGTCTTCAGTAATGCGGACGCTGTATCGATCAGTTGTGGTGAAGAAGGAGCTGAGCCGGAATGCAAACCTCTCAATTTACCGGTCAATCTACGTTCCCATCCTCACCTATGGTCATGAGCTTTGGGTCATGACGGAAAGGACAAGATCACGGGTACAAACGGCCGAAATTAGTTTCCTCCGCCGGGTGACGGGTCTCTCCTTTAGAGAGGAGCCAGATGAGAGGAGCCAGATAAGGTGGTTCAGGCATCTGCTCAGGATGCATCCCCCAAACACCTCCCTAGAGAGGTGTTCAGAGCACGTCCGACCGGCAGGAGGCCACGGGGAAGACCCAGGACACGTTGGGAAGACTATGTCACCTGGCTGGCCTTGGAACGCCTCGAGATCCCCGGGAGGAGCTGGACGAAGTGGCTGGGGAGAGGGAAGTCTGGGCTTCTATGCTTGGGCTGCTGCACCCACAACCCGACCTCAGATAAGCGAAAGAAAATGGATGGATAGATGGATGGATATACTGTTGCAAAATTCATCACGTGTCTGCCATAATCATGTTTGTTCTTAAATGTGTATTCCACATCATCCATGTCGAGATCAGTTTTGATTTTGGCCTACATGGTAAACAACTAAAACAAATGTTTTTGCCATTGTTTTATTCAGACGCATACATTTGTCCAAATGTGGCCAAGTAGACGCATTGTGGGTTTCCTGGACGGTGTCTACATCACTAAAAGAAAAATCTAAGGAAGAAAATCCCTCTGCCATCTTCCACTAGTTTTTAAAATATATAAATCGTCCGCTTGAATATTACCTCTTCTCTTCTCCGATATTGTCATCGTCATTTGGGATGTCTGTTGTGATTTCCCTGCCTGGTTTGGTGACCCGCACTATCTTGGCTCTGATTGGCCTGTCCGTAATGTTTTACCCTAATCCTAACCAATCGTGACTCATCATAGTAAACAACCAACCAATCATAGATTTTTCTTATACATGAACCAACCATTCATCATTGATGTTTCCCGTATATGTTGTCCCCTGCCCGTGGAGTTGCTTTGCTACGTAGCTTCAATTTTTAAGTTAATCATTGTTAATGAAAAACTGTAGTTTTTACTACTAGATTATCAAAAATCTTACTTAATTACGGGAAAACCATAGATGTTGGCAGGTATGGCAAAGAGATGGATCAAGATTTTACCACACATTGTTGGTCGGAAAAAAGGAAGAAAAACGGAAAATATTTTGTTAGATTTGTACAGAGATAAAATATGGATTTTCCACTGTAGACAGAAAAATCGCATGACTGATTTTACTAAAAATGATTCATCTAATTGATTGCTTTTACAAATGTTACAAGGCAATTTTTTATGATGTAGTTTTATATCAACATGAAAGTGAGAAAGCACAGCAAGTTCAATGCAGGAAATATATTTTTGTTAGTAAAAGCAACACCCAGCATCACACTAAAATGTACTTGATATCAAATAGAAGGAGGCAACATCACACAGCAAACAACATGTAAGTAAGCACTCAAACACAAACACATTACTGCTAAGTGGGAATAATGAACAACAAATCAATATTTGAACTAAAAAGCTTGCGATCCTCCAATACCTAGTTTGGACAAGAAAATACGATTTACACATTCAATCAGAGGTAACACATTCTAGTGAAAAGATTCAACAGAGCTTCCCAGTAATGCCAGCAACATGATGCTGCTAAGCTAACAAACACGACAGAGCTAAAATGCTGCTCTGAGTGCACTTTTGCTGAAATCACGTCACTTGACAACAAGCACCAACTTTTCAAAGAACACACATGCACACACGCATGCACACACAGCTCTAATTAAACGTCTCCCAACTGCATATCCCAGATATATATATTTTCAATTAACGCATTAATTACTTTCCCTATTAATTACTTACATCCATTAAAGAGCAATTCCGTTAGTAATTCAATTATATTTTGTTAAATTAACAAGTAACTGTAATTACTTTTTAATGGAAATTTTTGAACAATGGCTTTTAGTGGGCATGTTGTGTGTAATCTACCAAGACCGCATGTGCAACTGAAAAGTGGTGCAAAGGGCCATTTTTAAATGAGTTTTTTATATGTTCTATACATGGCTTTCACTACCGATGCCATGGTGTTACGTTTTGCAATGTTTTGAAACTAGCAGCAGACATGTAACACTTTATATGGGCATTGTAGAAGCAGTCCTGCGGTGCATCGACAATGGACACCACATTTTTTCTGCGCGCTGAAGGTGCCCTCATGAGGCTGCGGCACAAACTGCAAATGTGAAGAAGAATATGCAAGAAAATACAAATAGCAAGATGTTTTTTCACGTAGAAGATGTTTTAATAATGTATCGTCTGTATTAAAAAATGAACATCATTCAAAAAATACCAGCAGACACAAAAATGCATCAATTGAATTTGTTTTAACAGGCCCCTTACATCATCCAGCAATATAAAAAAATATACTGATTTTGATGATAACACAATACGTCCGATATTTAAGTTTTTGACAATACATATATTTTGACAACAATTCGCCTTCTTTCCACAGCAGGGTAAGTAACTTTGTCAGTTGCCCATACTTTTCTGACGTGCCTGATAAAAACACAAAATAGCACTCGCAGTTGAGAATTTTTCTTGATGAATCGCACTGTGTGTGTTACATATTTGTATTTGCATCTTTTCCTCCCAGTATTGAGGGCGTTCTGAAAGCCCACAATAGAGCGGCCATCCGGTAACATCAGGATTCCTGGTTTGAATCCAGCTTGGACTAACCCAGTCATGGCCATTGTGTCCTCGGACAAGACACTTCACCCACCTTAACTCCAGAGCCGCTCACACTGGTGTACGGATGTGATGGTCCTAAAGGGCTTAAGGCAGGCAAGTGATTGTTCCGTCTATAGTCCGAAATTCGTCTTTTTTTTTTCTATATATAACAGGATATTTTCAGTTTTTCTTAGTTTTTTCTGACCTGCGTGTTAAAATCTTGATATGCCTCTTTGCCATGTCTGTCAACAACTACGGTTTCCCGTTTTTCGGATTATATACTCCAGAGCGACTTATGTGTGAAATTATTAACACATTACCGTAAAATGTTAAATAATATTATTTATCTCATTCACGGAAGAGACGAAGAAAATGTCAGCAATCGTCACACACACATCAGCAATCTTCACACACACGTCTACCAATAAGAATTCGGCGGGGGAGGGTCATGGCAGAAGTGCATTGTGGGTCATGGGATACTAACTGCGATATGCTATATGCTACTGCCGTAGCTATTAAAATTGATAATTTTAACGTTGGCGGTAACTTATAAAAAAACTGAGAAAGGCTGAACAAAAATAGCACCGAAAAGGAAATCATGTACTGCAGATTACAAGCTGGACGTAGTGAAATATGCAGCAGAAATCGACAAGAGGAAGCGGCGCATACCTTTGGAGTTGGTAGAGTTTTTTAGAAGTGACATCGAAGAAAAAGATTTCATCGGATTTATCGATTAGGAGTGACAGATTGTTTGGTAAACTTGTAGCATGTTCTATATCATGGGTGTCAAACTCTGGCCTGCGGGCCAAATTTGGCCCGCCGTGCAATTTCATTCGGCCCTTGAGGCAATATCAAATTAATATTAGAGCTGGCCCACCGGTATTATACAGCGGCAGAGCCGCTGTAACACAGCATTCGCCGCTAATACTCATACTTGCCAACCCTCCCAATTTTCCAACCATTCTGCAACCAAGGCTGCAAATAAAAAAGAGGCATTAAATTTTTTATTTAAATTTTATTTGAAAAACCATTGAAGTATTTCGTTTGTTTTTTGAAAGTTGATTTTGCACTATTAAGTTATATACTGTAAGTATTGCTTGTTCCAAATTCATTGTTAAAGTAAATCAGTGTAACAAACTGAGCAATAATTAACAATTTATTAATGCACTTTCTCTTCCTACTTTTAAGGCTTGAATGTTTCATTAATTCATTATTGTTTTTTTATTTTCAAATGTATTATTAGCATGTAGAAAAAGTTTATTTTGATATTTACCTCAGAAGGCTGCAAATAGAAAAGAGGCATTACATTTTTATTTAAATTTTATTTGATATGCCATAGATATATTTTTATTGATATTATTATTATTATTATTTGAAACATGATTTTGCATGTCACTATAATATATAAGCCTTGCTTGTTAAATATTCAATGCAAAATTTGTTTGGGTCCCTATTAAAAGGTTCATTTGTTCAACTTTGGCCCACAGCTTTGTTCAGTTTAAAATTTTGGCCCACTCTGTATTTGAGTTTGACACCCCTGTTCTATATCTTATAGTTATTTGACATACCAGGCACCTTCTCAGTTGGTTATGTATGTGTCATAAAATGTACACTTATTCAGCCTGTTGTTCAATATTCTTTATTTATTTTAAATTGCCTTTCAAATGTCTATTCTTGGTGTTAGATTTTATCAAATACATTTTCCCCAAAAATGCGACTTATACTCCAGTGCTACGTGTAAGTATATGTTCTTCTCCTTCTTTATTATGCATTTTCCGCCGGTGCGACGTATACACCGGAGCGACTTATAATTTTTAATAATCCATTTCGGTTTACAGCTGCAGTGGTTAAAAACGACTGTTTTCCATTAAAAATTATTAACTTAAAAATCGAAGCTACGTAGCGAAGCAACTCCACGGACGGGACAACATATATTGGAAACATCAATGATGATTGGTTGGTTTACGTATAAGAACATCCCAATTGGTTGGTTGGTGAACTATGATGAGTCACGATTGGTTAAGATTAGGGCAAAACATTACGGACAGGCCAATCAGAGGTAAGATAGGGCGAGTCATCGAACCAGGAAATCACAACAGATGCGCACATCCCAAATGACGACGAGAGTCGGAGAAGAGAAGAGGGAATATTCAAGCAGGCAGTTTAAACATTTAAAAAAACTGGTGGAAGATAGCAGAGGGATTTTCTTTCTTAGATTTTTCTTTTAGCGATGTAGACGACGTCCAGGAAACCCACAATGCATCCACTTGGCTACATTTGAACAAATGTATGCGTCTGGATAAAACAATGCCCAAAACATTCATTTTAGTTGTTGACCACGTAAGCCCAAATCAAAACTGCGCTCGACATGGAAGAAGTGAAATACACATTTAAGAACACAAATGATTGTGGCAGACATGTAATGACTTTTGCTACAGTATAGTCTGTCTAAATGCTAAATTCCATTTTCATTGGCCTTTTACAACAAGACAGTAGCTGACAAAGTGTTCATTATTTCTATTGCTTATATTTTGACACAAAACAGGATATTTGTTATTTCATGCTATAAATCACAAATGGCTATTCAGATAAAGGACGTCAGCTAGTAGAATAAACATTGTTTGTACTGTATTTCTCCCCTCAGGGGGGACAAACAGGGGGCCCTGGACCTGCGGCCCCCGAACCCCCGGCTTATTTTCAGTCATTTTCATTAAGTTCATATCACATGCCTGCCTCAGGCACAAATTGACAGCCGCAAATTCTGTCAGTTTACCCCAGGGCAATTGAAGTTAGAAATGTAGCTTACCACCCTCTATGTGTGAATGTGGAGAAAATTATAAGATACAAGGATTTGACAAATACCGAGGTCAAAAATTGGTTGTACAATAGGAACTTTAAAAGGTTGAAATCATGGGTATCCCAGCAGCATACAAATTACATTACCTTGAGCAAAACCAATAATTTTCAGAATAACAAAATCTTTAATTGAGCTATAACTATTGATCACCAATCGAACATCTTTGACAATCAGCATGCTTTTGCAACAGTCCACTTTTTATCAATATCCTGAAGTTTTGCATATTAAGCAATTTCTAACATTATGAAAACATAAATAAAAAAAAAATACCACATTTTCAACCACGATTAGGGTTCGAATCCAAGATCGTATGCCTTGTATTGCATGTACTAATGATCAATCAATCAATCAATCAATGATTATTTATATAGCCCTAAATCACTAGTGTCTCAAAGGGCTGCACAAACCACAACACAAACCACAACGACATCCTCGGTAGAGCCCACATAAGGGCAAGGAAAACGAATATGTGGGCAACCCCCCACCCCCTCTAGGGGAACCGAAAGCAATGGATGTCAAGCGGGTCTAACATGATACTGTGAAAGTTCAATCCATAGTGGATCCAACACAACCGTGAGAGTCCAGTCCAAAGTGGATCCAACACAGCAGAGAGAGTCCCTTCCACAGTGGAGCCAGCTGGAAACCACCCCAAGCGGAGGTGGATCAGCACCGCAGAGATGTCCCAGCCGATACATAGGCGAGCGGTCCATCCTGGGTCCCGGCTCCGGACAAGCGGTCCATCCTGGGTCCCGGCTCCGGACAAGTGGTCCATCCTGGGTCCCGACTCAGGACAGCCAGAACCTCATCCATGGCCACCGGACCGGACCCCCTCCAGTGGGACAGAGGAGAAAAAGAAAAGAAACGGCAGATCAACTGGTCTAAAAAGGGAGTCTATTTGAAGGCTAGAGTTTACAAATGAGTTTTAAGATGAGACTTAAATGTTTCTACTGAGGTAGCATCTCAAACTGTTACCGAGAGGGCATTCCAGAGTACTGGAACCCAAACAGAAAACACTCTATAGCCCAGAGACTTTTTTTTGGCTCTGGGAATCACTAATAAGCCGGAGTCCTTTGAACGCAGATTTCTTGCCGGGACATATGGTACAATACAATCGGCAAGATAGGCTGGAGCTAGACCGTGTAGTATTTTATACGTAAGTAGTAAAACCTTAAAGTCACATCTTAAGTGCACAGGAAGCCAGTGTAGACGAGCCACTATAGGCGTAATATGATCAAACTTTCTTGTTCTTGTCAAAAGTCTAGCAGCCACATTTTGTACCAACAGCAATCTTTTAATGCTAGACATGGGGAGACCCGAAGATAATACGTTACAGTAATCGAGGCGAGACGTAACAAACGCATGGATAATGATCTCAGCGTCGTTAGTGGACAAAATGGAGCGAATTTTAGCGATATTACGGAGATGAAAAAAGGCCGTTTTAGTAACACTCTTAATGTGTGACACAAAGGAGAGAGTTGGGTCGAAGATAATACCCAAATTCTTTACCGAGACGCCTTGTTTAATTGTTTGGTTGTCAAATGTTAAAGTTGTATTATTAAGTAGAGGTCGGTGTCTAGCAGGACCGATAATCAGCATTTTCGTTTTTTTTGGCGTTGAGTTGCAAAATGTTAGCGGACATCCATTGTTTAATTTCATTAAGACACGCCTCAAGCTGACTACAACCCGGCATGATGTTGGCCACAAAGCCACCGAAAATGCTGGAAGAAATGTTGCCTTCATATTTTAATCAGTGACATAGCATGGCGTGGTCAGGAATATGTTTGGGGTGAAATGTTATATTAAGCGCTTTATCATTCAATAGTTTACATTTTAATGTGCTTCTTCACACAAAATGCTCCCACGCTGATCGCAAAGCCCTACGCAGAGGATGTGTTCTGTATTTAGGGCGGGGCATCACCTGACAGACACACCAACGTTATTATACCGACAGCGTTTCACATCAATTTCAATCAGGTGAAAGCAAAATTAGTCACATCGGTATGGTTTAATGTTAACATTATGTTGACTGCACATTTTGGATTGGATAATCTTTGAAATAAAAGTGGACTTCTTCGCGTTACGTTGTTGGAGTTGTAGTGGGCTGTGCATGACCACAGATTGTATATTGGAAGAGGGTGATCTACAGCATGGTGATGTACGGCGACATACCAAAAACAGGACCTCTGTGTTCTCAATGGTAGTTACGGCTATGATAGGATAGACTCTATTCGATGATGGGTTCTCAGTTCTCACTGTAAATCGCTTTGAGTGTCTGCAAAAGCGCTATATAAATCTAACCCATAATTATTGCTGCTGACGTAAGTAGCTTCCAATACGTCATAACTACTCAAATTCCCAAAGGCTCAGTTGGAGCAAGTACTGTATGAAGGAAGGCAAGATTGCTAAATAAATATTTCCACCATTCCTCCATGGTTTAATTACAAATTATCAAGACTTGTAGGGATTCTAAATACATACAAATTGGTGCCAATGCGGAGGAAAGTTAGTTTTACAGTATAGTAGCCATAGTAGTTAATATGTTTAATTTTATGCTTCCATAAAATAATCATTAAAAGCAAATAGTTTTCACCCATGTTTAAAAAATGTTAAAGGAATGAGGATGGTGAGCAAGTGTGAATAATAAAGTAACTGTACATCTTTGGTTCACTTGTATACCACGGCTTTGAGCGGAAGTGTTCTTTGCAAAACACTAAGTCCCCAAATAACATGGGGTCTTTGACAATTAACCTTGCAGACATGCCTAAATTTAGGTAGGAATGTCAACTTGTGACGAATATATGTACTTGTCCCCAATCATAAAACGATAAAAACATTTCTACCACACTTTAACCTTTTCCTTTGTTCATCCACAGACTGTTCACGGGTTTGGACTCATGATTGCACAATGATATCTGACCTTCATTTGTTTTCTCTTAAGGTGTGACCGGATGCGACATCATGTGGCGTGAGCATTGACCGGAAGTCTCGCCCACCTCCATCCATCCATCCATGTTCTACCGCTTGTTCACTTTGGGGTCGCGGGGGGCGCTGGTGCCTTTCTCAGCTACAATGGGGCGTAAAGGGGGTACACCCTGGACAAGTCGCCACCTCATCACAGGGACCTCGCCCACCTCATTAATCAAATCTTGACAAGTAGGCCTTATTTTATCTCTCTCTGGCTTTGTATAAAATACATATGGCATATAGACACAAAGTAAAGTAGATAAATGTAAACAAAGTAAAGTTGATAAAGGCAGACACAAAGTAAAGTAGATAAATGTAGACAAAGTAAAGTTGATAAGGGCGGACATAAAGTAAAGTAGATAAATGTAGAGACAAACCAGGACAGCCGTGTTCTTCACCGTGATGCAGGGGGTTGTGGCTCGCAGGGCTCCACTCGCTCCATGGTAATACTTGAAGCAGATCTTTGTCTCGGCTGCAGGAGCAGATAAGAATGTTATTTGTTTCCGATACCGTACAAACATGGCTAACATTTTGCGACAAAAACCTCACTTACGATCCATGAAGTAAGGCCCCGCCTCCAGTCGCCACACTATCTGACCTTTCTGAGTCCCATTCACGCCTCGGTTCTTGCAGTCCCACACGTTGGATGGACTGCTTTCATCTGCAGGAGGCGATAAACATGTTTTTGGATGCATTATCTTTGTACTAGTTTGTTATGTTAACATGAGTGCTTTTCAATGGCTGTCACACCCTGGCATAGGTAATGAAGTGCTGGAAAATTAATCTCTTTCCCTGCACGGAAATTGGTGCTAAAAACATCTGAGTCAAGGAGGAGGAGGCTGTTCATTTTGAGCATTTTAACCAAGAGGAGAAGAATGTAGTTTTTCCCAACAACTTTTGGGGTTTATGGACTATGTTATGAAAAGAAACAACCCACTGGAAATAAAACAATAAAATGGGCAGGATAGGACCCTTTCAAAATCAGAGTTTGATTGTATTGCCTCTCATTTGCACAAGCCTAAAACTGAAACTTGAAATAAATACAATGTTTTTCCATGTGCAAGTCCATCAACCAGAAACTTTTTGTATTGTCAGAAAAACTTGTGTGTGAATAGTTGAAGATGACATGACGTGACATGAAATTAAGTGATGACAGATCACTTCACTTCACATAACGATAGGGTCTTCTCTTGGGAGCCAGGTCTGTCTGTGACGGCCTCTCTTGATGGCGAGGCTGTGTTCACCGAGTCTGTACCTAGTCAACGATGTCCTTAATTATGGGGCAGTTACAGTGCTTAGGTAGTTTGCCACTATGTTTTCTCTGTTAACGGCCAATAGCATTAAAATTTACTCAGTTTTTTTGTTGTTTCTTTACAGTGTATCAGATAGTTTTCCTTTTGTTTTTTTATGGTTTAATTCAGCTAGTGGGATTTCTATCTGGTTGCTCTATTTGAGTTCGTAACCAGAGTTCCTGAACTAGCTGTATGTGGGGGCATCTCTCTATGGTCTCCCTATAGGCTTTATTGTAGAGCATGTCAGGGTCACTTTCCTTTTTTGTTGGTCATTTTCCGCCTAGTACAGATAATGGATTTGCACATTTCTGTGTGAAGGGTCTCAGTCTGGTGTTTGTCCCATTTTAGGAAATCTTGGTCTGCAGGTGGGCCCCAGACTTCACACGCATAGAGAAAGATAGGTTCTATAACAGAGTCTAATATTTTAAGCCAGATTTTAATTGGGATGTCCAATTTGATGTTTTTCTTGATGGCATAGAAAGCCCTTCTTGTCTTGTCTTTTAGGTTTTCCACAGCTTGGTTCAAATTTTCTGTGGCGCTGATGTTTACCTTAAATGGCGATTCATTATGAATCTTGATACATGGGTGACGATACGATGCACTGACAATACTGTTTAAAAGATTATGATTTGATACGATTCGATGCAATACGATATGATTCGATGCAATTTGATGCAGATGGAAGCTTTGCATGGTGAAAAGAAAATTAAATGCATCATGTATCATCACAGAACAATGTCATGATAAAAGTTAAAGTACCAATGATTGTAATAGACACATTCAAAACAGGTGGTGCCTGTATTAATTATGAGCAAACAGTATCAGTATTGCAATCCAAAAACTTAAATAAAAGAAGATGTAAAAAAAACACACTTTTGTAAAAGCTACCAGGTACTTACTGTTGTTTGCCAAGGTAGCAACAATTACAAACAGTGGTGTTATAACACCATTGTAACACAAGTGCAGGATAAGCGTCACCACGTAATCTAAACAGCAGCTTCAGTGTAGAAGCTTGAATACTTTATTGACTATTTCGAATGCATTAAAAAAAAATGCATCCATCATCACGTCTTTCATAAAGATTGTGAACGATAGGCAAAATTCCCCCAAAAAGTGGTGTTCACATTAAACTGTTTGGGATTAATACATTTTTGTGTTACAAACTTTTGTGTGATGTTGCTTCTTACTTGTAATTATTACGAGCTGATTTTTTATGCGTATGTAGCGGTAATTGAACTGAATGTGACAGCGTATCCTAATTACGACAATCAGCTTTACATTATCCCTGCTTACTAATCGTTAAAAGTAGCCATCAATCAATCAATCAATCAATGTTTAATTATAAAGCCCCAAATCACAAATGTCTCAAAGGACTGCACAAATCATTACGACTACAACATCCTCGGAAGAACCCACAAAAGGGCAAGGAAAACTCACACCCAGTGGGCAGGGAGAATTCACATCCAGTGGGACGCCAGTGACAATGCTGACTATGAGAAACCTTGGAGAGGACCTCAGATGTGGGCAACCCCCCCCCCTCTAGGGGACCGAAAGCAATGGATGTCGAGCGGGTCTAACATGATACTGTGAAAATTCAATCCATAGTGGCTCCAAGACCGCAGCGAGAGTCCCGTCCACAGGAAACCATCTCAAGCGGATCAGCAGCGTAGAGATGTCCCCAACCGATACAGGCGAGCGGTCCATCCTGGGTCCCGACGAGCGGTCCATCCTGGGTCTCGACTCTGGACAGCCAGTACTTCATCCATGGTCATCGGACCGAACCCCCTCCACAAGGGAGGGGGGGACATAGGAGAAAGAAAAGAAGCGGCAGATCAACTGGTCTAAAAAGGAGGTCTATTTAAAGGCTAGAGTATACAGATGAGTTTTAAGGTGAGACTTAAATGCTTCTACTGAGGTAGCATCTCGAACTGTTACCGGGAGGGCATTCCAGAGTACTGGAGCCCGAACGGAAAACGCTCTATAGCCCGCAGACTTTTTTTGAGCTCTAGGAATCACTAATAAGCCGGAGTCTTTTGAACGCAGATTTCTTGCCGGGACATACGGTACAATACAATCGGCAAGATAGGCTGGAGCTAGACCGTGTAGTATTTTATACGTAAGTAGTAAAACCTTAAAGTCACATCTTAAGTGCACAGAAAGCCAGTGCAGGTGAGCCAGTACAGGCGTAATATGATCAAACTTTCTTGTTCTTGTCAAAAGTCTAGCAGCCGCATTTTGTACCAACTGTAATCTTTTAATGCTAGACATGGGGAGACCCGAAAATAATACGTTACAGTAATCGAGACGAGACGTAACAAACGCATGGATAATGATCTCGGCATCTTTAGTGGACAAAATGGAGCGAATTTTAGCGATATTACGGAGATGAAAGAAGGCCGTTTTAGTAACGCTTTTAATGTGTGACTCAAAGGAGAGAGTTGGGTCGAAGATAATACCCAGATTTTTTACAGAGTCACCTTGTTTTATTATTTGGTTGTCAAATGTTAAAGTTGTATTATTAAGTAGAGGTCGGTGTCTAGCAGGACCGATAATCAGCATTTCCGTTTTTTTGGCATTAAGTTGCAAAAAGTTAGCGGACATCCATTGTTTAATTTCATTAAGACACGCTTCCAACTGACTACAGTCCGGCGTGTTGGTCAGCTTTAGGGGCATGTAGAGCCATACCTTCGTCCAATGGACCAATCTTTTTTTTTTAATCCAAATGTCAACGACACCTTAGATTTAATATTCGGCGGCGCATTATTTGCAAAGTCTTTAGGGGTTGCCTGCTATGTTGCTGTGTCATCACTCGCAAACGAGAATGATACTCTTGTATTACGTCATAACAGAAATCTCGCATGATTACAGCGGCCATATTTTGTAGTTGATCTACAAGGAAGAAATTTGTGACTAGACGTGGGTAGAGTACCCAAATATTTTACTCAAGTAATAATACCATTACTTTAGAATAATATGATTGAAGTAAAACTAAAAATTGTCAACAAAATTATTACTTGAGTAAGTATTCCGTGAAAAAACTACTCAAGTATTGAGTAACTTGTGAGCAACTTCTGAATTTTTAGTAGCTATTTTATAATGGTTCTTGGACTACAATTGTAGTTGATGTGTGCATGTGTGTGAAACATAAAATTATATACAGTTTGTTGCAGCATGTTTTCTGTAGTTAGAAGTTGACTTCTTGCAGGTTGAAATGTGAACCTTTCTACTGACACAGATGACAGCACATGATGTAAATGTTCTTTGTACTAGTTTGGAAAGTAATTATTAAAGATTTGTGCTGCCTTGTCTGACGTCATGTCAGTTTTACAGTCGGTACGTTGCTCTGATTTGTGAAATAGTTCAGTTTCTTTTATTTTCCCAGCTAAATTTGAAGTTCTAGTTTTTATGATCTCTCCATCCATTTTCTACCACTTGTTTTTCTCGGGGCTCACGGGGGATGTTTGAACCTATCCAAACTGCATTTAGGTGGAAGGCGGTGTACACCCTGGACAAGTCACCAACTCGTGGCAGGGCCAACACAAATAGATAGACAACGATCACACACATTCACACACTAGGGGCAATTTAGTGTTGCCAATCAACCTATCTCCAGGTTCATGTCTTTTCTTATCGCTAATGTGACTGTTTGCCATACATTATGCGCCTCTCGTACACGAGGGCGCGATTGTGGTCATTTCAGCTTGTTTATTACATGCTAATAAGTTAGTGGTAGTAACTTTCAAGCTCAGTATCTAACAAACTTTCCACTGCTATTTACTGTTGTTGGTATTTTTTTAATGTGTTTAAGGAAATACAAAAAGATCGCTATTTTAAACAATGGATGTCCGCCAACTTTTTGCAACTCAACGCCAAAAACACGGAAATGCTGATTATCAGTCCTGCTTGACACCGACCTCTATTTAATAATACAACTTTAACATTTGACAACCAAACAATTAAAAAAGGCGACTCGGTAAAGAATCTGGGTATTATTTTTGACCCAACCCTCTCCTTTGAGTCACAAATTAAAAGCGTTACTAAAACGGCTTTCTTTCATCTCCGTAATATCGCTAAAATTTGCTCCATTTTGTCCACTAACGACGCTGAGATCATTATCCATGCGTTTGTTACGTCTCGCATCGATTACTGTAACGTACTATTTTCGGGTCTCCCCATGTCTAGCATTAAAAGACTACAGTTGGTACAAAATGCGGCTGCTAGACTTTTGACAAGAACAAGAAAGTTTGATCATATTACGCCTGTACTGGCTCACCTGCACTGGCTTCCTGTGCACTTAAGATGTGACTTTAAGGTTTTACTACTTACGTATAAAATACTACACTGTGGAGGGGCGTGGTCGCGCTTTCCCTGCAGGCGGGGTGTTTGCAGGGCTGGCCATGAAGCAGCCAACAGGTGAGTGGATAATCTCAGCTGGAACGAGTTATCTAATCACCTGTTCCCTTTATTAGCAGGGCCGGAGACCATGAGAGGGGGTTCTTCTGGGAACAGAGGAGACCGAGAGGCTGAAAAGTAAAGAAGGAACTTTGAACATAAAGACTAGATTGCCGAAAGGCAACGAGGAAATTTTGATAAAGCAAACCAGATTGCTGAGAGCAAAAAGACGGACTTTGAAAACGAATGTAAACGAAAAAAAGAAAAACTTTCCTGTTAAAGACCAACGTCTCAGGTGTTGTGGTCACAGTGCTCCACTGGAACCCGGAGGGGAAGAGAAAAACTTTCACAAGTGGCGCCCAACTAAAACGAACCAAGAAGATGTCCACCACAACACTCCTAGAGGCGCTCGGACAAGTTCTGGCCGAGGTATCAGAGGCGAGCCAGCAGCAGACCCAACTACTGCAGTCCCCAATGGACAGAGCAAACGCAGATACGGGGGCGTCAACCTCGATGCAGCACATGGGGGGAGAGGGTGGGAGAGGACCCTCAAGCGTACCTTGATGTTTTCGAGGCCACAGCAACAGCGTGCAGGTGGCCAGAGGAGGAGTGGGGAATGAAACTGCTCCCACTCCTGGCGGGGGAGGCGCCGTGGGCGGCCTTGAGTCTCCCAGCGGCCGCCCGGATGCAGTACCCAAACCTGCGCCGCGCCATACTGGATCGGGTTGGCAGCAGTACAGAAGACCACCGGCGGAGGTTCCGCGCTCTGAGGTTGGGCCCAAATGACCGCCCATTCGTGCTGGCACAACAACTGAGGGACGCGGCCACCCGGTGACTACAACCAAATGGGCAAGACAACAAAATGTTTAAGTTGATTGTCCTAGGACAATTTATTGATGCCTTTCCGGCCAGGACCTCCGCATGGGTGAGGTACCACCGCCCCCAGGACGTGTTGATGGCAGTAAACTTGGGGAAGACCATCTGGCTGTCCAGAAGGAGGCGATGGCAAAAGCGGCCGAAACGCCTACACCAGCACCGGGTCGACGAGTCACACCGCCGGAAGGGACGTCCCTGGAACCAAGGAGCAGGTTCCCCACTCAGAAGAACGATGTCAAAGCACACACACCCGTACCCATTCACGCACCCTCAGACACATAACAAGGGGGGGACCACGGGGTTGTCTCATCTCCTCTGCTTGTGCGTTGCAGGCTACCGGCGCTGCAAATGGAGGGCTTCCCTCGCAGATGGCGCCTCGAGCCCCAGGGCTGGTGTGCTGGGAGTGCGGTCAACCTGGGCATGTGCGCCGGGAGTGCACCATGATGGAGGTGGGTCAGGTGCTACAGGTTGTCGGGCCTCCAGCACCCGCCCCCGATTCAGGGGAGACATACTGTGTCACGGTAAGGGTACAAGGGAGTGCATACCGGGCAATGGTGGATTCGGGCTGCAAACAGTCCATGATCCACCAGAACTTGGTTCGACCCGGGGTGTTGAGGCACGCGACACGGGATAAAATTAGGTGTATTCATGGGGATGTGCACGAGTACCCGATTGTGCCAGTGGAAATTCAATATAAAGGCCAAAAGCATAGTGTCAAGGTTGCCGCCAGCGCACACCTCACGCACCCCATAATTTTAGGAACGAATTGGTCAGGATTTAACCAGCTAGTAACGCAATGCGTGGGAATGCGTTCACGGGCTGTAGGAGAGGGGAACATTCGCGTGGTTCTCAGTGGCGACGCAGTTTCATCCGGGAGGGCCGAGCGGGAACCGGTGGGGGCTGTGCGGGAAGCCCCCCCGGCCCTCCGATGGCAACCTACGGAGGATTTTCCCCTCGAGCAGTCCCGCGATGAAACCTTGCGCGCGGCCTGGGACCAGGTGGATTTCATCGACGGTCAGCTGGTGCGCCCGGGGAAAGCGTGGGTATTCCCCCATTTTTCAATTATTCGCGAGTGACCCGTGACACTCAGACCGGGGAGGAACACACCCAGTTGTTGGTGCCAAAAGGCCGCTGGGAAATGATTTTCCATGCGGCCCATCTTAACCCACTATTTGGCCACATGGGGTATGATAAAACACTTAATCGGGTTATAGTCCGATTCTATTGGCCAGGCCTACGGGCAGACGTGCGCTGTCCGGATTGTCAGCTGGTGAACAAGGCGGCCATCCCGAAGGCCCCCTTGCGCCCATTACCACTCATAGAGGTCCCGTTCGAAAGAATTGGGATGGACCTCTTCGGACCATTATCCCCGAGCACACGGGGATACTGCTTTGTGTTAGTCCTTGTGGATTACGCAACGCGGTATCCCGAAGCAGTGCCTTTGCACTCCATCTCGACCAAGAGTGTGGCGCAAGCACTCTTCACGGTCATCTCCCGGGTCAGAATCCCGAAAGAGATCCTGACTGACAAGGGCACATCCTTCATGTCACGCACAATAAAGGAATTATACGGGTTATTGGAAATCACGGCAATCCGCACCAGCGTTTATCATCCCCAAACGGATGGGCTGGTGGAGCGAATCAATAAAACGCTAAAAACCATGATCCGTAAGTTCATGCACGAGGACAAGCACAATTTGGATAAATGGTTGGAGCCCCTAATGTTTGCGATGCGGGAAGCACCCCAGACCTCCCTAGGTTTTACACCTTTCAAACTTCTATATGGCCGGAGGCCTCGCGGAATACTGGACGTCCTTAAGGAAAGCTGGGAGGAAAGTCCAAGCTCCAGCAAAAACGAAATTAAATACGTCATGGACATGCGGGCAAAACTCCACCAGGTGGCGCACTTATCACGTATAAATTTGCTCCATGCCCAAGAGCGTGAACAGCGCATGTACAACAAAAGGGCCAACTGCGCAAATTTGCACCGGGAGAAAAGGTGCTTGTATTGCTCCCAACCTCAAGCTCCAAATTACTTGCAAAGTGCCAAGGACCCTTTGAGGTCACACGGCAAGTAGGTGATGTTGATTATGAGGTTCGGCGCTCAGACCGACGCGGAGACACTCAGATTTATCATCTGAACCTGCTGAAGGCATGGAGGGAGGCCGAACCTGTCTCCATAGTGACGGTAGTGGGAGAGTAGGAGGAGCTGGGCCCTGAGATCCCGCGCTCTGGGCCACCCTCTCATCTTCTCTGTGACAAACAGCTCACGGGGGCGCAGGAGGATGTTGCCGAGTTGCAGCGGAGCTTCTCTGACGTGTTCTCCGCGCAGCCTGGACGGACGAATCTCATACAACATCACATTGAGACCAGCCCGGTGTTTACGGTGCAATCTCGGCCATATCGGCTGCCCGAACACAAACGCAAAGTAGTTCGGGAAGAATTAAAAACCATGCTTGAGATGGGGGTGATAGAAGAATCCCACAGTGCCTGGTGTAGTCCCATTGTCTTAGTAGGGAAGGATGGGACTATACGGTTCTGTGTAGATTACCGCAAGGTAAATGCGGTATCACGTTTTGACGCGTACCCAATGCCCCGGGTCAACTAGCTCCTGGATCGGCTAGGCGCTGCTCGTTTTTTTTCGACGCTGGATTTGACCGAGGGCTACTGGCAGATTCCCCTTGTCGCCAGAGTCCTGGGAAAAAACGTCCTTTTCCACTCCGGACGGGTTGTACCAATTCGTGACACTTCCGTTTGGCTTGTTCGGTGCGCCGGCCACGTTCCAGCGCCTCATGGACCGGGTACTGCGACGCCATGCGGCGTACGCAGCTGCATACTTGGATGATGTCATCATTCACAGTGGCAGCTGGGAACAGCACATGCGGCAGGTGGGGGCAGTGCTCGAGTCCCTGAGGCGGGCGGGGCTCACCATCAACCCGGCCAAGTGCGCAATTGGCCGGAGGGAAGTACAGTACCGGGGGTACCACTTGGGAGGGGGGGCTGCAGACACAAGTCGACAAGACGGCGGCGATCGTGGCCTGTCCATCCCCCAAGACGAAAAAAGAGGTGTGGCAGTTTTTGGGACTGGTGGGCTACTACCGCCGGTTCATTCCCCGGTTCGCGGACCTGACCAGCCCACTGACTGACCTCACCCGAAAGGGTGCCCCGGAGCTGGTCCAGAGGACGGAGCAGTGCCAGTGGGGGTTCGTGGAGGTAAAAACAGCACTCTGCGAGGAACCGGTACTGCACATGCCAAACTTTAATATCCCCTTCTGTCTGCAGGCGGACGCGTTGAGCCGGGGACTGGGGGCTGTGCTGACCCAGCAGGTGGGGGACGTCGACCGCCCCGTACTTTACATCAGCCGGAAGTTGTCAGACCGAGAGGCGAGGTACAGCACCCTAGAGAGGGAGTGTCTCGCCATCCGGTGGTCGGTCGAGGCCCTCCTCTATTACCTGCTGGGGAAGGCCTCCAGTCTCTGCTCGGACCACAAACCTCTGCAGTGGCTCCACCGAATGAAGGATGCCAATGCGCGGATCACCCGGTGGTACCTCGCACTGCAGCCCTACAACTTCCGGGTGGTCCAAAGGCCAGGCACGCGGATGGCCGTGGCCGACTTCCTCTCTCGCCCTGCTGTGGCTGGCGCGTCCGAACGCGAGTCCGGCTTGAGTCTGGCGGTGGAGGCCTGTGGAGGGGCGTGGTCGCGCGTTCCCTGCGGGCGGGGTGTGTACAGGGACGGCCATGAAGCAGCCAACAGGTGAGTGGATAATCTCAGCTGGAACGAGTTATCTAATCACTTGTTCCCTTTATTAGCAGGGCCGGCAACCATGAGAGGGGGTTGTTCTTGGGAATAGAGGAGACCGAGAGGTTGAAAAGCAAATAAGGAACTTTGAACAAAAAGACTAGATTGCCGAAAGGCAACGAAGAAATTTTGATAAAGCAAACTAGATTGCTGAGAGCAAAAAGACGGACTTTGAAAACAAATATAAACGAAAAAAATAAAAACTTTCCTGTAAAAGACTAACGTCTCAGGTGTTGTGGTCACAGTACTCCGCTGGAACCCGGAGGGGAAGAGAAAAACTTCCACATACACGATCTAGCTCCAGCCTATCTTGCCGATTGTATTGTACCATATGTCCCGGCAAGAAATCTGCGTTCAAAGGACTTCGGCTTATTAATGATTCCCAGTGCCCAAAAAAAGTCTGCAGGCTATAGAACGTTTTCTGTTCGGGCTCCAGTACTCTGCAGTTCGAGATGCTGCCTCAGTAGAAGCATTTAAGTCTCATCTTAAAACTTATTTGTATACTCTAGCCCAGGGGCGCTCACACTTTTTCTGCAGGTGAGCTACTTTTCAATTGACCAAGTCGAGGAGATGTACCTCATTCCTATTTATTATTTATATTTATTTATTTATGAAAGATACATTTTTGTTAACAAGTTAATGGTGTTTAATGATAATACAAGCATGTTTAACACACATAGATTCCTTTCTTTCATGAAGACAAGAATATAAGTTGGTGTATTTGATTCTGATGACTTGCATTGATTGGAATTAGACAGTGGTGCTGATAACGTCCGCATTTTCAAATGGAGGAAAAAAAAAGTCCTCCTTTCTGTCCAATACCACATGAAAGTGGTTGGATTTGGCATCTCATTTGTCCAACTTGCATACTCGTTTTTAAAAACTTTGTTCTGAGAGTAGCATATGTGTGTGGCCCTTTAATGTCTGGCAGCAGGTGAGTGACGTCAGTGAGTGTGCGGGTGGGCAAGCAAGTGAGAAAGCGGTCGCTGAGGGCGGGGGAGAAATACATTGGCATCAAATCTCATCCACCGTAATAAAAACGATCCTAAATTTTTGTTTAGTACGGTAGCATCGCTAACCCAACAAGGGACTCCTTCCAGTAGCTCAACCCACTCAGCTGATGACTTTATGCAATTCTTTAGTAAGAAAATTGAAGTCATTAGAAAGGAGATTAAAGACAATGCGTCCCAGCTACAACGGGGTTCTATTAACACTGACACGATTGTATATACGGCGGATACTGCCCTCCAAAATACTTTCTCTCGTTTTGAGGAAATAACATTAGAGGAATTGTTACAACGTGTAAATGGAATAAAACAGACAACATGTTTACTTGACCCTCTTCCTGGGAAACTGATCAAGGAGCTCTTTGTATTATTAGGTCCATCAGTGCTAAATATTATAAACTTATCACTCTCCTCGGGCACTGTTCCCCTAGCATTCAAAAAAGCGGTTATTCATCCTCTTCTTAAAAGACCTAACCTCAATCCTGACCTTATGGTAAATTACCGACCGGTGTCTCACCTTCCCTTTATTTCAAAAATCCTTGAAAAAATTGTTGCGGAGCAGTTAAATGAACACTTAGCGTCTAACAATCTATGTGAAACCTTTCAATCCGGTTTCAGGGCAAATCACTCCACGGAGACAGCCCTCGCAAAAATGACTAATGATCTATTGCTAACGATGGATTCTGATGTGTCATCTATGTTGCTGCTCCTCGATCTTAGCGCTGCTTTCGATACCGTCGATCATAATATTTTATTAGAACGTATCAAAACACGAATTGGTATGTCAGACTTAGCCCTGTCTTGGTTTAACTCTTATCTTACTGATAGGATGCAGTGTGTCTCCCATAACAATGTGACCTCGGACTACGTTAAGGTAACGTGTGGAGTTCCCCAGGGTTCGGTCCTTGGCCCTGCACTCTTCAGCATCTACATGCTGCCGCTAGGTGACATCATACGCAAATACGGTATTAGCTTTCACTGTTATGCTGATGACACCCAACTCTACATGCCCCTAAAGCTGACCAACACGCCGGATTGTAGTCAGCTGGAGGCGTGTCTTAATGAAATTAAACAATGGATGTCCACTAACTTTTTGCAACTCAACGCCAAAAAAACGGAAATGCTGATTATCGGTCCTGCTAGACACCGAACTTTATTTAATAATATAACTCTAACATTTGACAACCAAACAATTAAACAAGGCGACACGGTAAAGAATCTGGGTATTATCTTCGACCCAACTCTCTCCTTTGAGGCACACATTAAAAGCGTTACTAAAACGGCCTTCTTTCATCTCCGTAATATCGCTAAAATTCGCTCCATTCTGTCCACTAAAGACGCTGAGATCATTATCCATGCGTTTGTTACGTCTCGCCTCGACTACTGTAACGTATTATTTTCGGGTCTCCCCATGTCTAGCATTAAAAGATTACAGTTGGTACAAAATGCGGCTGCTAGACTTTTGACAAGAACAAGAAAGTTTGATCACATTACGCCTGTACTGGCTCACCTGCACTGGCTTCCTGTGCACTTAAGATGTGACTTTAAGGTTTTACTACTTACGTATAAAATACTACACGGTCTAGCTCCATCTTATCTTGCCGATTGTATTGTACCATATGTCCCGGCAAGAAATCTGCGTTCAAAGGACTCCGGCTTATTAGTGATTCCCAAAGCCCAAAAAAAGTCTGCGGGCTATAGAGCATTTTCCGTTCGGGCTCCAGTACTCTGGAATGCCCTCCCGGTAACAGTTTGCGATGCCACCTCAGTAGAAGCATTTAAGTCTCACCTTAAAACTCATTTGTATACTCTAGCCTTTAAATAGACTCCCTTTTTAGACCAGTTGATCTGCCGTTTCTTTTCTTTTTCTTCTATGTCCCACTCTCCCGTGTGGAGGGGGTCCGGTCCGATCCGGTGGCCATGTACTGCTCGCCTGTGTATCGGCTGGGGACATCTCTGCGCTGCAGGTCCGCCTACGCTTGGGATGGTTTCTTGCTGGCTCCGCTGTGAACGGGACTCTCGCTGCTGTGTCGTGGATCCTCTTTGGACTGGACTCTCGCGACTGTGTTGTATCCATTGTGGATTGAACTTTCACAGTATCATGTTAGATCCGCTCGACATCCATTGCTTTCCTCCTCTCTAAGGTTCTCATAGTCATCATTGTCACCGACGTCCCACTGGGTCATTATTGTCACCAATGTCCCACTGGGTGTGAGTTTTCCTTGCCCTTATGTGGGCCTACCGAGGATGTCGTGGTGGTTTGTGCAGCCCTTTGAGACACTAGTGATTTAGGGCTATATAAGTAAACATTGATTGATTGATTGATTGAAACTCCGTAGCTTGCTAGCTTGTGCACGCTAGCTTTCTGAGACTCTTATTTTGTTAGCACAGGCAGGATGAAACAGGTCTTTTATGGTGAAGACAGGAACTGTGCAGTCGGTCTTTAGAGTTTTGACAGTAGGTACGGAGTCTCTAGAAATAAAATGTGTTTGACTGCGTCCGCCCTGTTAGTGATTTTTTTCTTAAATATGAGCTCGCAGCAGCCAGCGTCATCTCACAAGATCCTCGGGTGCCGAGAATGTCAAACAACTGACGAAAGTGAAGTCTTGGTATGATTGATGATTGCTCATTTTTATGTATATTTTTTAATGCCTGGCTTGAGATCGACTGACACACCCTCCGAGATCGACCAGTCGATCGCGATCGACGTAATGCCCACCCCTGCTCTAGCCTTTAAATAAACCCCCTTTTTAGACCAGTTGATCTGCCGTTTCTTTTCTTTTTTCTCCTATGTCCCCCCCTCCCTTGTGGAGGGGGTCCGGTCCGGAGGCCATGGATGAAGTGCTGGCTGTCCGAAGTCGGTACCCAGGATGGACCACTCGTCCAGAGTCGGGACCCAAGATGAACCGCTCGCCTGTGCATCGGTTGGGGACATCTCTGCGCTGCTGATCCGCCTCTGCTTGGAATGGTTCCCTGCTGGCTCCTCTTTGGATGGGACTCTCACTACTATATTGGATCCACTTTGGACTTGATTCTGACGGTTACGTAAGATCCACTATGGATTGGACTTTCACAATATCATGTTAGATCCGCTCGACATCCATTGCTTTCTGTCCCCTGGGGGGGTGGAGTGTGGGGGGGGTTTACCCACATATGTGGTCCTCTCCAAGGTTTCTCATAGTCATCATGGTCGACGTCCCACCGGGGTGAGTTTTTCCTTGCCCTTATGTGTGCCCTACCAAAGATGTCGTTGTGGTTTGTGCAGCCCTTTGAGGCACTTGTGATTTAGGGCTATATAAATAAACATTGATTGATTAATTGATATTTTAGTCAAATGTTATAGGAGTTTTCGACTTACCAGTTGTCTCAAACACCTGGGATGTGCTGGTGTCTTGTCACATTAATAAATTGTCATATTTTAGCAGTGGTGGGCCGTCAGGGCCAGCAAGGCCTTCTCTGTTGGCCTAACATAACCAGAAAATATGATCATAATTAAAAATAAAGTAATTTTTCATTTACATTCCCTAAATATCTAAAAGTATTCATATTCCCAGCTACAACGGGGTTCTATTAACACTGATACGATGGTATATACGGCGGATACTGCCCTCCAAAATACTTTCTCTCGTTTTGAGGAAATAACATTAGAGGAATTGTTACAACGTGTAAATGGAATAAAACAAACAACATGTTTACTTGACCCTCTTCCTGGGAAACTGATCAAGGAGCTCTTTGTATTTTTAGGTCCATCAGTGCTAAATATTATAAACTTATCACCTTCCTCGGGCACTGTTCCCCTAGCATTCAAAAAAGCGGTTATTCATCCTCTTCCTAAAAGACCTAACCTCGATCCTGACCTCATGGTAAACTACCGACCGGTGTCTCACCTTCCCTTTATTTCAAAAATCCTCGAAAAAATTGTTGCGGAGCAGTTAAATGAACACTTACCGTCTAACAATCTATGTGAAACCTTTCAATCAGGTTTCAGGGCAAATCACTCCACGGAGACAGCCCTCGTAAAAATGACTAATGATCTATTGCTAACGATGGATTCTGATGCGTCATCTATGTTGCTGCTCCTCGATCTTAGCGCTGCTTTCGATACTGTCGATCATAATATTTTATTAGAACGTATCAAAACACGAATTGGTATGTCAGACTTAGCCCTGTCTTGGTTTAACTCTTATCTTACTGATAGGATGCAGTGTGTCTCCCATAACAATGTGACCTCGTTAAGGTAACGTGTGGAGTTCCCCAGGGTTCGGTCCTTGGCCCTGCACTCTTCAGCATCTACATGCTGCCGCTAGGTGACATCATACGCAAATACGGTGTTAGCTTTCACTGTTATGCTGATGACACCCAACTCTACATGCCCCTAAAGCTGATTGTAGTCAGCTGGAGGCGTGTCTTAATGAAATTAAACAATGGATGTCCGCTAACTTTTTGCAACTCAACGCCAAAAAAACGGAAATGCTGATTATCGGTCCTGCTAGACACCGAACTTTATTTAATAATATAACTCTAACATTTGACAACCAAACAATTAAACAAGGCGACACGGTAAAGAATCTGGTCATTATCTTCGACCCAACTCTCTCCTTTGAGGCACACATTAAAAGCGTTACTAAAACGGCCTTCTTTCATCTCCGTAATATCGCTAAAATTCGCTCCATTCTGTCCACTAAAGACGCTGAGATCATTATCCATGCGTTTGTTACGTCTCGTCTCGATTACTGTAACGTACTATTTTCGGGTCTCCCCATGTTTAGCATTAAAAGATTACAGTTGGTACAAAATAAGGCTGCTAGACTTTTGACAAGAACAAGAAAATTTGGTCACATTACGCCTGTACTGGCTCACCTGCACTGGCTTCCTGTACACTTAAGATGTGATTTAAGGTTTTACTACTTACGTATAAATTACTACACGGTCTAGCTCCATCCTATCTTGCCGATTGTATTGTACCATATGTCCCGGTAAGAAATCTGCGTTCAACGGACTCTGGCTTATTAGTGATTCCCAAAGCCCAAAAAAAGTCTGCGGGCTATAGAGCGTTTTCCGTTCGGGGTCCAGTACTCTGGAATGCCCTCCCGGTAACAGTTCGAGATGTCACCTCAGTAGAAGCATTTAAGTCTCACCTTAAAACTCATTTGTATACTCTAGCCTTTAAATAGACTCCCTTTTTAGACCAGTTGATCTGCCGTTTCTATTCTTTTTCTTCTATGTCCCACTCTCCCTTGTGGAGGGGGTCCGGTCCGATCCGGTGGCCATGTACTGCTTGCCTGTGTATCGGCTGGGGACATCTCTGCGCTGCTGATCCGCCTCTGCTTGGGATGGTTTCCTGTGAACGGGACTCTCGCTGCTGTGTTGGATAAATGATAAATGGGTTGTACTTGTATAACGCTTTTCTACCTTCAAGGTACTCAAAGCGCTTTGACACTACTTCCACATTTACCCATTCACACACACATTCACACACTGATGGAGGGAGCTGCCATGCAAGGCGGCAACCAGCACCCATCAGGAGCAAGGGTGAAGTGTCTTGCTCAGGACACAACGGACGTGACGAGGTTGGTTCTAGGTGGGATTTGAACCCGTGACCCTCGGGTTGCGCACGGCCACTCTCCCACTGCGCCACGCTTTGGACTGGACTCTCGCGACTGTGTTGGATCCATTATGGATTGAACTTTCACAGTATCATGTTAGACCCGCTCGACATCCATTGCTTTCCTCCTCTCCAAGGTTCTCATAGTCATCATTGTCACCGACGTCCCACTGGGTCATTATTGTCACCGATATCCCACTGGGTGTGAGTTTTCCTTGCCCTTATGTGGGCCTACCGAGGATGTCGTAGTGGTTTGTGCAGCCCTTTGAGACACTAGTGATTTAGGGCTATATAAGTAAACATTGATTGATTGATTGATATTCTCTTCATTTAATATTATGCTCCTTCCAGTGCAGTTGTTTTTAGGTTAGCGTTGTTATCCAATCAAAATTCAGCTCGCTTATGTTGCTATGCTGTACGAAATCTGCCCGGGGCCTTCAGAATCAACAATGCGGGCATCAGTGCACTGTAAGTAAACGTGCACATACAGTTGATAGATAACTGCAATAGCCAATCAGATCATGAGTTGTTGTCAGAAAGGCCTTCTAGCTGGCCTCACATTGAACGTGATATTTATGCGTCCTGTGATTGGACACTCACTGGTTTGAACCGCAGCGGGGCTATGCAGATCAGCAGAGCAAGACACCCGGGATCGTTAGTGGATGAATTTGAGAACAAATACAGTAGATAGACAGTTGCGATAGCCAATCAGATCACAAGTCGTTGACAGTAGCCTATCTAGGTAGCCTGATGTGAACGAGACTGCGATTGGATACCCACGTGTCACTGTAAAGTAAGTATCCAATCACAAGTTGCAATTTCAATTTACGAAAGCAGGAAGTGGGCAGCACACAATACAAAGGTCCTGGGTAGTCCTGGGTGTAATCCCGAGCTCAGGATGTTTCTGTGTGGAGTTTGCATGTTCACCCTGTGACTGCGTGGGTTCCCTCCGTGTACTACGGCTTCCTCCAATTTCCAAAGACATGCACCTGGGGATAGGTTGATTGGCAACACTAAATTGGCTCTAGTGTGAGAATGTGAGTGTGAATGTTGTCTGTCTATCTGTGTTGGCCCTGTAATGAGGTGGCGACTTGTTCAGGGTGTACCCCGCCTTCCGCCCGAATGCAGCTGAGATAAGCTCCGGCACCCCCGCAACCCCAAATGGAAAAAAGCGGTAGGAAATGGATGGATAGATAAAGCAGGAAGTGTTACGTCATAGCCATACCGGGCTAGCAGAGAAATCACAGATTCTCACTTTTTTAACCCACAAAGAAGGAGAACAATACATTTATTTTGGTGGCAGATATATATTTGCATGACCATTTTCAAGAAGGATATTTAAAGAGAAACTACCTCTTGAGAGACGATGTGCCAACCCTGCAAGCTAGCTCAGCTGTCCCGGCGACGAAATGGGGAAATGCCCGCCACTTCCAATCGACAACGAGCGGTACCACTAGCTTATACGGAGTCTATATGCTGCTACAAATTGTGAGTTCACATATTGTATTTCTTTATTTTTCACATTTAATATGTTTTTTGCATTTTAATTTTGACAGTACCACATATGATATATTTTAATTGCTGATGCAGGTTTATTGATATTTAAATGCGGCAGAAAATGACTTGTTTTGCACACTGGTGAGGTGATTCAATACTATTCATGCATAAATGTGTTTCTATATAGTATTTCTCCAGCAATTCATGTGGTGAGATAAATTGTGGTATTTTGAGAGGTATCCATTAAAGTCGGACATCAATGAAGGCCTCTTATTTTGGGAACATTCTGACACTTCTTAAACAGGTAGGCAATACCACCGGCCAGTGATAATTTGGACATTGTTTTTTTTTTTTTTTTTTAGTTTTCGTCATAGGCTTTTAACGAAAACGTATTTTAATATTAGCCACATTTTAGTCATGTAAATGTATTTTGTTTAATCAATTTTTAGTTGACTAAATTCTTCAAAATTATAATGGTCTAAAATTAGAGTGAATTTTGCTGACTAAAACATAAAGTATGAGAGACAACGCGTCTTTGAAGTTGTCGTGAAAGCACTTTTATTAATACATTTCTTATTGCAGACCATCTCAAACACTAAATTCACAACAAGACCTCATTCCATGAATATTTCAATAAGTACATTTCACACTAACCTTATTGTGTGGTATTATTTTAGCTGAAATTAAGCATTTTTGAAGAGACAAACTAATTTCATTCTAAATTGGCAGGCAAGCTTGCCTTTGGGTAATACAAAAGTAGTGGTTGAAAAAGCAGTCTTGCTCTTTCTCTACTGTATGAGTAATTTGGAAATATTAGTTTAGGCCTACTCACTGTTGTATAGATGTCGTGATGATTAGCCTGCAAACGGCTCTTCAATTTGGTTGTATTTTCACGAGCGAAAATCAAGCCACAGGGTTTACAACAAATCTTGTTGTCTGCGGTTGCTAAAGTAAAATGTCCCCATGTCTTCTTTTTCTTCCAGGTGGAGAAGACACATTGAAAGAAGTGTGTAACAATACAGCAGGGCTGTAACGATATAAGAATTTCAAATCACAGATATCATGACGAAAATTATTGCAGTATTGTGGAATGTTCTCAAAACGCTTTTTAAATATATCCATCCATCCATCCATCTTCTTCCGCTTATCCCAGGCCGGGTCGCGGGGGCAGCAGCCTAAGCAGGGAAGCCCAGACTTCCCTCTTTCCAGCCACTTCGTCTAGCTCTTCCCGAGGGATCCCGAGGTGTTCCTAGGCCAGCCAGGAGACGTAGTCTTCCCAACGTGTCCTGGGTCTTCCCCGTGGCTTGCTACCGGTTGGACGTGCCCTAAACACTTCCCTCTGGAGGCGTTCGGGTGGCATCCTGACCAGATGCCCGAACCACCTAATCTGGCTCCTCTCGATGTGGAGGAGTTGCGGCTTTACTTTGAGTTCCTCCCGGATGAGAGAGCTTCTCACCCTATCTCTAAGGGAGAGCTCCACCACCCAGCGGAGGAAACTCATTTCGGCCGCTTGTACCCGTGATCTTATCCTTTCGGTCATGACCCATATCTTATGACCATAAGTGAGGATGGGAACGTAGATCGACCGGTAAATTGAGAGGTTTGCCTTCCGGCTCAGCTCCTTCTTCACCACAACGGATCGGTACAACGTCCGCATTACTGAAAACGCCACGCCAATCCGCCTGTCGATCTTACGATCCACTCTTCCCGCACTCCTAAACAAGACTCCTAGGTACTTGAACTCCTCCACTTGGGGCAGGGTCCCCTCCCCAACCTGGAGATAGCACTCCACCCTTTTCTGGGCGAGAATCATGGAGGTGCTGATTCTCATTCCGGTCGCTTCACACTTGGCTGCGAACCGCTCCAGTGAGAGCTGAAGATCCCGGCCAGATGAAGCCATCAGGACCACATCATCTGCAAAAAGCAGAGACCTAATCCCACGGCCAGCAAACCGGAACCCTTCAACGCCTTGACTGCGCCTAGATATTCTGTCCATAAAAGTTATGAACAGAATCGGTGACAAAGGGCAGCTTTGGCGGAGTCCAACCTTCACTGGAAACGTGTCCGACTTACTGCCGGCAATGCGGACCAACCTCTGACACTGATCGTACAGTGAGCGGACCGCCACAATAAGACAGTCCGATACCCCATACTCTCTAAGCACTCCCCACAGGACTTCCCGAGGGACACGGTCGAATGCCTTCTCCAAGTCCACAAAGCACATGTAGACTGGTTGGGCAAACTCCCATGAACCCTCAAGAACCCTGCCGAGAGTATAGAGCTAGTCCACAGTTCCAAGATCAGGATGAAAACCTGTTCCTCCTGAATCCGAGGTTTGACTATCCGGCGTAGCCTCCTCTCCAGCACACCTGAATAAACCTTACCAGGGAGGCTGAGGAGTGTGATCCCACGATAGTTGGAACACACCTTCCGGTCCCCCTTCTTAAAGAGAAGGACAACCACCCCGGTCTGCCAAACCAGAGGTACCGCCCCTGATGTCCACGCGATGCTGCAGAGTCTTGTCAACCAAGACAGCCCCACAGCATCCAGAGCCTTAAGGAACTCCAGGCGGTTCTCATCCAGCCCTGGGGCTTTGCCACCGAGGCGCTTTTTAACTACCTCGGCAACCTCAGCCCCAGATATAGGAGAGCGCACCACAGATTCCCCAGGCACTGCTTCCTCATAGTGATACGTGTTGGTGGGATTGAAGAGGTATTCGAAGTATACCTTCCACCTATCCACAACATCCACTGTTGAGGTCAGCAGATCACCATCCGCACCATACACGGTGTTGACAGTGTACTGCTTCCCCTTCCTGAGGCGGCAGATGGTGGTCCAGAATCGCTTCGAAGCCGTCCGGAAGTCGTTTTCTATGGCTTCCCCAAACTCCTCCCATGTCCGAGTTTTTGCCTCCGTGACCGCTGAAGCTGCACACCGCTTGGTCTGTCGGTACCTGTCCACTGCCTCCGGAGTCCTATGAGCCAAAAGAACCAGATAGGAATCCTTCTTCAGCTTGACGGCATCCCTCACCGCTGGTGTCCACCAATGGGTTCTAGGATTACCGCCCCGACGGGCACCAACTACCTTGCGGCAACAGCTCCAATCAGCCGCCTCAACAATAGAGGTACGGAACATGGTCCACTCGGACTCAATGTCCAGCACCTCCCTCGTGACATGTTCAAAGTTCTTCCGGAGGTGGGAATTGAAACTCTCTCTGACAGGAGACTCTGTCAGACGTTCCCAGCAGACCCTCACAATGCGTTTGGGCCTGCCAGGTCTGTCCGGCATCCTCCCCCACCATCGCAGCCAACTCACCACCAGGTGGTGATCGGTAGAAAGCTCCGCCCCTCTCTTCACCCGAGTGTCCAAAACATAAGGCCGCAAATCCGATGACACAACTACAAAGTCGATCATGGAACTGCGGCCTTGGGTGCACATATGGACACCCTTATGTTTGAACATGGTGTTTGTTATGGACAAACTGTGACGAGCACAAAAGTCCAATAACAAAACACCACTCGGGTTCAGATCCGGGCGGCCATTCTTCCCAATCACGCCTCTCCAGGTTTCACTGTCGTTGCCAACATGAGCGTTGAAGTCCCCCAGCAGAACAAGGAAATCACCCAGGGGAACACTCTCCAGTACTCCCTCGAGTGTACCAAAAAGGGTGGGTACTCTGAACTGCTGTTTGGTGCGTAAGCACAAACAACAGTCAAGATCCGGCCCCCCCACCCGAAGGCTGAGGGAGGCTACCCTTTCGTCCACCGGGTTGAACTCCGTGTAGGCTTTGAGCCGGGGGGCCAACAAGAATTGCCACCTCAGCTTTTCGCCTCTCACTGCCGGCAACGCCAGAGTGGAAGAGAGTCCATCCCCTCTCGAGAGAAGTGGTTCCAGAGCCCTTGCTGTGCGTCGAAGTGAGTCCGACTGCATCCAGCCGGACTTTTTCTACTTCGCGCACTAGCTCAGGCTCCTTCCCCCCCAGTGATGTGACGTTCCACGTCCCAAGAGCTAGCTTCTGTAGTTGAGGATCGGACCGCCAAGTGTCCTGCCTTCGGCAGCCGCCCAGCTAACAGTGCACCCTATCTCTATGCCCCCTGCTTTGGGTGGTGAGCCCAATGGAGGGGTGACCCACGTTGCCTCTTCGGGCTTTGCCCGGCCGGGCCCAATGGGAACAGGCCTGGCCACCAGGCGCTCGCCATCGTGCCCCACCTCCGGGCCTGGCTCCAGAGGGAGACCCGGTGACTTGCGTCCGGGCGAGGGAAATCTGAGTCCTTTGTTCTTGTTCATCATAGAGGTCTTCGAGCTGCTCTTTGTCTGGTGAGACCTAGGACCAGTTTGCCTTGGGAGACCCTACCAGAGAGCTTAAAGCCCCCGGACAACATAGCTCCTAGGATCATTGGGACACGCAAACTCCTCTACCACGGTAAGGTGGCAGCTCAGGGAGGATATAAATATAACTAAAATAAATAGACACACTCCTGCGATGAGGTGGCGACCTGTTCAGGGTGTACACTGCCTTCCGCCCGATTGTAGCTGAGATGGGGACCAGCGCCCCCCGCGACCAAAAGGGAATAAGCGGTAGGAAATGGATGGATGGAAATAGACACACTGATGGAAAAGCCAACATTGTGCGTGTCTTGAGTTTCTTATTCCTCACTGAAGTGTTTATTTTTGTTGTTGTATCTTATTTTGATGTCTTGTAAATATTGGTCTGTACATTAAAATGAAAAGGTTGTGATAAATAAAGTCTATTAGAATGATTAATTACTTCTGGTGTAAGTTGTCCTACTGTGTTCAGCAGTACATGAACGCCCCATGAATTGATTATCGTGGACCCCGACTTAAACAATTTGAAAACTTATTCGGGTGTTACCATATTGTGGTCAATTGTACGAAATATGTACTGAACTGTGCAATCTACTAATAAAAGTATCAATCAATCAATCAAAAAAACCATAAAACACCTCCGTGTCTTTTCTTCTGAGGAAAGTTTGATCATTATAATTCCGTTCCCAGAGAGCTTGTAGGTTCAATGTGCACAACTGAATAACTTAGTTGCTCAGACAGTAATGTGTTAGGTTTGGGTTGGGGTATGTTGTTTTTAACGGGGAAAGTGTTACGGCTAAAACTGCCACCACCGCTCATCCATCTGTGCGCTCCAGTGAGAGCAACTCGGGCCACGCCCACGGGCCTTCTGCAATCAGCGCACCTGCCTGGGATGAACGAGCTGCCTTCATAAGTCCGCACAACCTGCCATGCCGTGCCGGAATGAAGTCTTCTGTTGGCGTACAGTAAGCGATCATCTGATGCTTGATGCAACCTTGCACTCTGTCTGTTTTCCCCTCCATGTTTTCAGTGTGCATTTTCTCGTGTCGTTCCCGCAGTACCCTCAGTCGTCTTGAAAGTGAGCTGTGCTTCTCACTTTTCCCTGGTTCTCCCTCTGGACTCTTCCCTGCCTCCTTCGCACTTCTGATTCTTGACTCCTGGCTTGCACCAGGACTCTGACGCTTCTCTCCTGCCCTGGATCATTTGCCTGCCCCAAGGACTTCCGTGTTCCTTCGCTCTCAACAATATTTGGTAACACAAACCTCAGCTAACTACACACGTAGCCTCACACCCTATATACTTTTGGATCTAGTTCACACTCCGTTTCCTTAGTTTATATTATTATTGTTTTGTTATTTTTCTACATATATGTATATATATGCTCTATATATATAATAATTCTTTAAACTTAAACCCCCTGGTGTCTGTTGCCATCACCTCCCTCTCAGCAACCATAACATAAAGACGTATGTCCTCTGTTTTCATGTTAACATTTAAGCTAGCGACCTGACACCAGTCAGTCCGCCGTGAGTTTATCAAAGTGCAGTTATCAATCTCTCTTTCTTAGGTCATTTTAATTCAAAAGGGCAATACTAACCGTCGGGAATTCTGCCGCCGTCATCATTGTTACCATTTGTCATTACATCCTTACAATTTACTATGTCTTGTTTCCCGTTCGGGCTGGATCCCTGCCGCGAGGATCCGTTTGATTGGTAAAATAAAGTCAAACGTCTCTAAAGTTTACGTTGGATTGGCAAAACAGAGTCATGTGACAGTGCCTGCCGGACAAAAGCTTTCTGACAAAATAAACTTGTCTTTGCAAATCTTAATCGATATATCATGAAATAATTATAATACAAATAGATCTAACAGTCGGAATGAAACTCAATGTAACGGCGTAAAAGTACAGTTTCTTCTTCACAAAAATACTCAAGTAAAGTAAACAGTATGTTACATTTAAGCTATTACTATGAACTATTTTCAGAATGCGCTACAACCCAACTCTGGTTGTGACATTCCAACTGGACATCGACCGATCCATACTAAATATAGATCGATCAAGCGGCTTGCCAAACGATGTATTCATATCTCTAAAGTTAATATCGGCTATCGGATGTATGTATTTCAAACCATTGCATTATGTTCATAGTTAACTCAAAATTAATCGTTATTAATCGCATTGTTCATAGTTAATTCAAAATGAATCGCAGATAAATTTGCATTTTCTTCACTAATAAATGTACCCTTGACAGATAATTTCCAGGTTTTAACACTGTACAAATAATATGCTTAAATGAAATGTGTTTTAAACATTATACCTTTTTAAACAGCTCAACACAAAATGGACAAACATGCTTTAAACGACAATAAATACAAAATGCGGTCCATAAAAGTACCAAGTCGATGTGAAATTCGACATCTGTAGCAGTGGAAAATTCACAGGACTTGATGGAACCACCGACATGTCTCTTATTAAGAGGATGAAGAGGCGCGAGCACCAACCTGAAGTCATCTCTGCCATAAACTTCCTGATGAGAATCTATGCTATGAAAACAATTATCCCAGCCCGCATCATGGCCACAATCCTTGCTGACCTTGATCCACACAAAATTATCCTAAAGAGCACACAGTTAAAAAAGGATGCCATCATCACGGCCCTCACAAACCTGGAGGACAGAAATATTGTTAAGGATGCAGATGGCGGAATAATAACAAGCTGACCCTAAACACAAACAAAACCAAGAAGCTGATATTGAATTTCAAAGGAGACAATAGAACAGAGCTGTGTCTCTACATCGACAGAGAGGGCAAGTTATTTGGGGTTCACCTCTCAGCCTACCTCACCAGTTGTTGAAAGCGCAAAATAGATATTATTGGTGCTCACCCAGCATAACCTCTGCTTGGAGATCTCCAATCAATGCTCAGCTCAGAGCCTCCTGACCTTCTGCTGGTTCAGGATTGGTTGTTGTGTGTTTGGAATAACAATAGACAATAATGTCTGGGTCTTACTGTAGTCCTATTTCACATCACAGAGAACAGCATTGTCAAAATATTTATACATCTGGAACATTAATTTTCTGTGGTAGGTCTGCTTTGTGTACTGAACACACAAGTCAATCACAAACATCAGGCTGCTAAACCAAATCATTTCATTCTAATGGATAGTTGCTCTACCCATAAAAGCGCTTTAAATGATGAATAAAAATCACTCATTTGTGACAAAACCCTTGAACAACAAATACACAGACATGACAAAAGTATCACAATACTTGGAACAGCAAAGAAGGTACCTTACCAATATGGTACAGTCCAATCCAGTCTGTAGCATCCACTTCCTCCTTGATATCCCAGGATATGACGAGGTTCTGGCCACGGTTCAAAGTGTACTCCAGAGTGGATGCCGTCAGTGAGGACCTGCTCTGAGAGCTAATCAGATCTGTGTCGCTATTGGCACGTGAAAGTCCAATGGGACCGCTGATCATAGACACATTGTCGACACAAGACCCTCCTCTTTCAGCCAGTGTCCGAAGGTTTTCTGGGCTCAGGGTTTGTCGGATGTTAGGACTACGCCTTCGAGGTGCTGAGAGTTGTTCACGACTCCCTACGGCCAGAATGGGGACGTTGTGGGAACGCGTCCTGGCTGGAAGGACTGCCGTGGCAAGAGACGGGCGCATGTTGGAAAGGGAAGACTTTGGAAGATCCCCAGAAGGAAGAATGCTGTTTATTGGAGAAGTGGATGATCCATGCTATCTTCTCCTACATCGTACTTTCTCATCGTAGTTTGAATTTCTGTGGGCAGCAACGTGTGGTTCTTAAACACGGCATGTTCTTTGCGTCTCTACTGCCAGGTGCCACCATCTTGACAGCACCTGAATCAGCCCCTGCAGACAAATAAGATATAAATATTATCTACAAACTACTGTCAAACCACTAACCCCAGTACATCACACTGCTATATATATATATATATATATATATATTTATTTTTTTTTTTTTTTTTTTTCCAAGATGGCGCTGCTGTAGTGGCTGCTGTAGGCAGGAGCTCTGTGCTCTTGTGTCATCCTTTTGTGTTTCCCTCTTGTTTTCATGTGTTATTATATTTTTTTGCATTTTAGTCCGGGACCCTTTGGGACTGTGTGACAAGGGGTGGCACTTTTGTGACCTCTGTGGTGCTTTTTTTGTGGACTTTTGGATCTGCCTCCCGGGAGCCTTTTGGCCATGGAGACCAGCTGCTGGGTCTCTGCTACACCGGAGTCTGTTTGGAGGGACTGGAGGAGGTGCGGATGAGGGGACAGGGCTGCGGAGCTAGCACTGAGCGCTGGGACGGAGAGGCTTCGCGGTGTCTCGACTGGGTGAGCAGGTGTCGGACACCTCAGTCACCTTGGACGTATCCTCGCTCATCCATTCGGACTGGACATTGGCCGAGAGTGGAGTCGGCTGTCTTGGTTGCTTTGTTGGGTCTGCTTCTGTCTCTGGCCATGCTCCCTCCTCCCCAGCGGTCAATGGCGTGGAACACCGCAGAGGCCACCACAGTGTATATGTTTATTTTACTTTTTATTCATAGCTGTATGTAGAAGTGTCTGGTTGTATCTGCTGCTTTAATGTCTTTAATGTCCTCTGTGTTCTTTGATGTTTCCCTCTTACACACATGTAAGAGGGATGTGTACTATGGCTATGAGTTGTTGTTTTTTTTTTTTCCCTTGGCCTCAGTCTGCACCCCCACTACAGGGCCCAGGCTAAAACCGATTTTTTATTTTTTTTTTTATTTTTTTTATTTTAATCTTCTATTCTTTTCTCCCCCCCATGTTTACCTGTATGTCATCTTTTTTGTAAGGGGCGCTGGAAGCCGGCAGACCCGTCAGCGATCCTGTTCTGTCTCCCTGTAATGTTTGTCTGATCTTGAATGGGATTGTGCTGAAAATTGTAATTTTCCTGAAGGAACTCTCCTGACGGAATAAATAAAGTACTATCTAATCTAATCTAATCTAATATATATATATATATATATTTTTTTTTTTTTATTTTTTTTTTTTTTACACACACACTCATGGTATTCATTGAAGGTCAACTAAAAGATTAACCCAACCAATTTAATAAACAAAACACTAAAATTTGACAAATTAGTTAGGAATATTCATTAAATAGCAAATTTATGAACAAAAACAACACTTTAAGGGCCTGATCTACTAAGATCCAAATACCATGTGCTAAACAGTGTGTGCAATTTATAAATTTGAGTGTACAATTTGTGGGCGTAATGAGAGTGATCTAGTAACATTACACATGATATTCATAATTGGTGGAGACCGCCTTATTTACATGAGGTTTTTGCATGTATACAGAGCTTTCATTATGGAGGCATTCGATCATTTACTGTACTGTACAGTCATGTTATCATGCTCCAATTTGTGGTGTTTTACTATCAAACTAGAAGCTGATGTACCACATCTTATGGGCATTTTAGAAGAGGTCTGGTGATTCCACAATGAAACACACTCTTTTGGTTTGCTGCAGATGTGCACAAGAGTGAGAGGCTGTGCTTACTGTGCTCAAGACCCAAACAAATGCATACCTCAAGGGGGAACTGCACTTTTTTTGGAATTGTACCTATCATTCACAATCATTATGAGAGACAAGAGCACACGTCTTTTTTTTTTTAGTTGGGGGGTGGTTAAGATGATAAAAATGCGTTAAAAATGCAGGTTATTGGGAGTCACCGTTGTAGCCTTCAAAGCCCTCTGAAACAACTTAAAATCCCTCCATCAACTGTTTATATACACACTGCAAGTGTGTGTGTGTATAAATATATATATATATATATATATATATATATATATATATATATGTACATATATATATATATATATACACACATTTGTATATATATATATACATATATATATATATAAATATATATATATATATATACATATATATATATATATATATATGTCACCGATGTCCCACTGGGTGTGAGTTTTCCTTGCCCTTGTGGGCCTACCGAGGATGTCGTGGTGGTTTGTGCAGCCCTTTGAGACACTAGTGATTTAGGGCTATATAAGTAAACATTGATTGATTGATTGATTGATATATACATATATATATATATATATATATATATATATAAGGGACAAGCAGTAGGAAATGGATGGATGGATATATACTTATATGTATATATAATGTAATAACAGACACATGCATAACAATAAGTATTATGTACAATATTTACCGTAATTTGGTCATTTTAAGCATTGCCGGAACTATTTTCCCCGTCCCATGTTTTCCCATTTCCAGAGCTTCCAACATGTGGCAAAAAATGTGTATTTCTACTTCCGAAAACAAATGTGAGTGTTTTCTAATCATTACAGACTTGGTAACAGACAACGAAGACAACAATTTTTGGACAAAAGAGGATTCACAACCTTATCGTTTTTAACCGGAATATACAGAGGATGAACTGCTGCTTATAGAAAGAAGATAGCAAAAAGAAAGGGTTAAACGTTGGAGCAGACGCAAGCTGAGAGAGTGAGGTTGGCGTGACTTTGACGCTGTAAATGTGGAGCTTGGAGCCCAGATATTTTGGCATAAATGGAGTGCTTACCCAAAATAAACTGAAAACAAAACAAACAACTGTCCATTGAGTAAGTCAATATACTATTGATCATGATACACACAGCACGTCAAGTGTGTTATTACAACTACAGTGCATACGCTGTCCAGCTAGTTGTATTCAAACAAAACGATGAAAGGTAGGCTAATACTTTACAGATACTTTAGTATGATTGTTCATATTTTTCAGTTAGTACAGATTGGTGTCCTATCACATTGTGTTCTGCATTACAAACTGAAACGCAATTTGGGTGCTGACATAGAAAATGTCTTATTTCTCGCCATAGCTATTTCACGGCTAATACCATAGCACACCGGTGTTTTAGTCCATCCATCCATCCATCATCTTCCGCTTATCCGAGGTCGGGTCGCGGGGGCAACAGCCTAAGCAGGGAAACCCAGACTTCCCTCTCCCCAGCCACTTCGTCTAGCTCTTCCCGAGGGATCCCGAGGCGTTCCCAAGCCAGCCGGGAGACATAGTCTTCCCAACGTGTCCTGGGTCTTCCCCGTGGCCTCCTACCGGTTGGACGTGCCCTAAACACCTCCCTAGGGAGGCGTTCGGGTGGCATCCTGACCAGATGCACGAACCACCTCATCTGGCTCCTCTCGATGTGAAGGAGCAGCGGCTTTACTTTGAGTCCCTCCCGGATGGCAGAGCTTCTCACCCTATCTCTAAGGGAGAGCCCCGCCACACGGCGGAGGAAACTCATTTCGGCCGCTTGTACCCGTGATCTTATCCTTTCGGTCATGACCCAAAGCTCAGGACCATAGGTGAGGATGGGAACGTAGATCGACCGGTAAATTGAGAGCTTTGCCTTCCGGCTCAGCTCCTTCTTCACCACAACGGATCGGTACAACGTCCGCATTACTGAAGACGCCGCACCGATCCGCCTGTCGATCTCACGATCCACTCTTCCCTCACTCGTGAACAAGACTCCTAGGTACTTGAACTCCTCCACTTGGGGCAGGGTCTCCTCCCCAACCCGGAGATGGCACTCCACCCTTTTCCGGGCGAGAACCATGGACTCGGACTTGGAGGTACTGATTCTCATTCCGGTCGCTTCACACTCGGCTGCGAACCGATCCAGCGAGAGCTGAAGATCCCGGTCAGATGAAGCCATCAGGACCACATCATCTGCAAAAAGCAGAGACGTAATCCTGCGGTTACCAAACCGGAACCCCTCAACGCCTTGACTGCGCCTAGAAATTCTGTCTATAAAAGTTATGAACAGAATCGGTGACAAAGGACAGCCTTGGCGGAGTCCAACCTTCACTGGAAATGTGTTCGACTTACTGCCGGAAATGCGGACCAAGCTCTGGCACTGATCGTACAGGGAACGGACCGCCACAATAAGACAGTCCGATACCCCATACTCTCTGAGCACTCCCCACAGGACTTCCCGAGGGACACGGTCGAATGCCTTCTCCAAGTCCACAAAGCACATGTAGACTGGTTGGGCAAACTCCCATGCACCCTCAAGAACCCTGCCGAGAGTATAGAGCTGGTCCACAGTTCCACGACCAGGACGAAAACCACACTGTTCCTCCTGAATCCGAGGTTCGACTATCCGACGTAGCCTCCTCTCCAGTACACCTGAATAAACCTTACCGGGAAGGCTGAGGAGTGTGATCCCACGATAGTTGGAACACACCCTCCGGTCCCCCTTCTTAAAGAGAGGAACCACCACCCCGGTCTGCCAATCCAGAGGTACCACCCCCGAAGTCCACGCGATGCTGCAAAGTCTTGTCAACCAAGACAGCCCCACAGCATCCAGAGCCTTAAGGAACTCCGGGCGGATCTCGTCCACCCCTGGGGCCTTGCCACCGAGGAGCTTTTTAACTACCTCAGCGACCTCAGCCCCAGAAATAGGAGAGTCCACCACAGATTCCCCAGGCACTGTTTCCTCATAGGAAGACGTGTTGGTGGGATTGAGGAGGTCTTCGAAGTATTCCTTCCACCTATCCACAACATCCGCAGTCGAGGTCAGCAGAACACCATCCGCACCATACACGGTGTTGATAGTGCACTGCTTCCCCTTCCTGAGGCGGCGGACGGTGGTCCAGAATCGCTTCGAAGCCGTCCGGAATTCGTTTTCCATGGCTTCCCCGAACTCTTCCCATGTCCGAGTTTTTGCCTCCGCGACCGCTGAAGCTGCACACCGCTTGGCCTGTCGGTACCTGTCCACTGCCTCCGGAGTCCTATGAGCCAAAAAGACCCGATAGGACTCCTTCTTCAGCTCGACGGCATCCCTCACCGCTGGTGTCCACCAAGGGGTTTTAGGATTGCCGCCCCGACAGGCACCAACTACCTTGCGGCCACAGCTCCGATCTGCCGCCTCGACAATAGAGGTGCGGAACATGATCCACTCGGACTCAATGTCCAGCACCTCCCTCGTGACACGTTCAAAGTTCTTCCGGAGGTGGGAATTGAAACTTTGTCTGACAGGAGACTCTGTCAGACGTTCCCAGCAGACCCTCACAATGCGTTTGGGCCTCCCAGGTCTGTCCGGCATCCTCCCCCACCATCGCAGCCAACTCACCACCAGGTGGTGATCGATTGTGCACTCTTCATCCGAGTGTCCAAAACATGAGGCCGCAAATCCGATGACACAACTACAAAGTCGATCATGGAACTGCGGCCTAGGGTGTCCTGGTGCCAAGTGCACATATGGACACCCTTATGTTTGAACATGGTGTTTGTTATGGACAAACTGTGACGAGCACAAAAGTCCAATAACAAAACACCACTCGGGTTCAGATCCGGGCGGCCATTCTTCCCAATCACGCCTCTCCAGGTTTCACTGTCGTTGCCAACGTGAGCGTTGAAGTCTCCCAGTAGGACAAGGGAATCACCCGGGGGAGCACTTTCCAGTACTCCCTCGAGTGTTCCCAAAAAGGGTGGGTACTCTGAACTGCTGTTTGGTGCATAAGCACAAACAACAGTCAGGACCCGTCCCCCCACCCGAAGGCGGAGGGAGGCTACCCTTTCGTCCACCGGGTTGAACTCCAACGTACAGGCTTTGAGCCGGGGGGAAACAAGAATTGCCAAATTGCCGGTGTTTTAGTACGTCAGAAAAATAGTTCCTTATTTTTCGCTCTTACAATAATGACGATACAGCTTGGTTATCATACAGGTTACAGAGCGTAAATAAAGTATTTGTTGGTGTTTTTTGAATGCATTTTAAAGTGATTTCGAGAAAAGAATGGATTGCTCCCCTTAGCTGCATTGCTAGACAATGAGAACACAACTATTTTTACAAGTTAGAGAACAACTATAAAAATGAAAAAAATTTCTTCTTGCCTCTCATACCATGGATGAAAAAAGGATTAAACAATGCTTGTAAGAAGAAGAATACACTATATAGAAAATTTATAGCACAAAGAACTACAGAGGCAGAACTTAAGTACAAAATGTATAAAAACAAGTTAACAAACATACTACGATCATGTAGAAAATAATATTTCAGTGAATTATTGGACACGAACAAAAATAATATGAGAGCAACATGGGGCATCCTCAATGGCATTATTAAAAATGGCACTAAGAGGGATTACCCCCAATACTTTTTAGACGGAAATAAAAATAATGACAACATAAAAGAAGTAGTTGAAAGCTTTAATAATTACTTTGCAAATATTGGACCAAAATTGGAAGAAAGGATTCCAGACCCAGTTTCAATTGAGGACTATAATGATACCATAGAGCGAAATCTCAACTCCATGTTCCTCAGTTATGTGACACAGGAAGAAATAGTTATAATTGTGAAAAAATGTAAATCTAAGACTTCAACTGATTGCAACGGAATTGATATGGAAAGGATAAAAAAGGTTATTGAAGAGATCTTAGGACCATTAATGGTCATAAGATAAATTAGTAACCTATCATTTCAAACTGGTACATTTCCAGACAAAATGAAAATAGCTAAAGTTGCACCAACTTATAAGACTGGATACAAACATCAATTTACAAATTATAGACCTGTGTCTTTACTTCCACAATTTTCTAAAATCATTAAAAAACTGTTCAATAACAGATTAGAGAGTTTCATAAATGAAAAAAAGAATACTTGTAGAGAACCAATATGGATACAGAGCTAATGTTCCAACTTCAATGGTTTTAATTGAAATTACAGAAGAAATTACCAATGCAATAGATTAAAAAAAATGTTCGGCGGCAGTGTTTATGGATCTAACTAAAGCATTTGACACAATTTATCACAATGTTTTAATCAAAAAACTAGAACAATAGGGCACCAGAGGGTTAGTCTTAAACTGGATAAGAAGTTATCTAATGAACAGGAAACAATACTTGAAACTAGGTGAACACACATCTACAACGCTAAATATATCCTGTGGTGTACCTCAGAGATCAATACCAGGACCTAAATTAGTTAATCTCTATGTAAATGACATTTGTAAAGTTAAAAAAGATTTAAAGTTAGTATTATTTGCGGATGATACAACAGCGTTTTGTTCAGGAGAGAGGACACAAAAGATAATACAAATAATAACAGAAGAAATTAACGAAAACAGACTATCATTGAATCACAGTAAAACTAAAATAATGCTATTTGGTAACAGTAGAAGAGAAAGTCAAACAAAAATACAAATAGACGGAGTAGAAATTGAAAGAGTAAATGAAACCAAATTTCTAGGTATAATGATTGATGATAAATTGAACTGTAAATCTCATATAAAAATTTAAAACATAAAGTAGCGAGAAACAAGTCAATAATGAATAAAGCAAAACATGTTCTAGACCAAAAATCACTTCATATTCTCTACTGCTCGCTGGTGTTACCATATCTGAGTAACTGTGTAGAAATATGGGTAAATAATTACTAAAGAACACTTTATTCATTAACAGTGTTACAAAAAAGATCAGTTAGAATAATGCATAATGATGGATATAAAAAACATACAAACCCTTTATTTATTGAATCAAAGATACTGAAATTCCACGACATAGTGAATTTGCAAACAGCTAAAATTATACACAAAGCAAATTATAACCTGCTACCCAAGACTATACAACAATTATTCTAAAAAAAAAAGGAGAAATACAATCTTGGAGAAAAATGTAATTTAAAACATTTGTATGCACGTACAACACTTAATACCTTCAGTATATCAGTATGTGGAATTAAATTATGGAATGGATTAAGCAAAGCGATCAAACAATGTACTAACATGATCCACTTCAAGAAACTCTTTAAACTTAAAGTGTTTACAAAGTACAAAGAAGAAAAACCATAACAAACATTCTCAATTTATTTCATCCATCCATTCATTGACTCTCAAAATAATCTTACTTATCTCGTCATATGAAATATGACTTACTCCACCAATTATTATTATTAAATTATTATTATTATTATGTATTGATTTATTTTTATTGTGATTAATTATGGAGTATATTGTGAATACATTGAGAACAGAAAGTGAACAAAAAGTTTTAGCAACTGTTATGTAAAAGAAAAGGGTTGGATTAAATAAGATGTGCTTCTTCCTACTCCTTTTCGAACTTGTTGAAAAGAAAAACTGGAAATTGTGATGTATCATGTTGTATGCTTGCATGTTCAAAATAAACTCAAACTCAAACTCTCATAAGTATTGTGAACGATAGGAAACCCCAAAAAGTGCAGTTCCCTTTTAAGGAGTTTTTTGCATATAAGAGATACATATTAATGATATATATTCCACCTGAAAAAACGAACGCCATTAAAAAACGCCAACAGACAGCAAAACGCAACAATTGTATTAGTTTTAAAAAGCCCCTTGACTCACCCAACAGGCAGCTAAAAAATTATGAAAGGATGTTGCTGTATAGATGACATGTCTGATATATTTTATTTCTGACAGACCATGCAAGTTATTGACACACACACATTCTCTGTTCCTCGTTTTTGTGGCACAAGGTCCTCCAACCCTGTGTGTAACTGTCAGTTTGCGTGTCCTTTTCAGAGGTGCTAAATAGTGCTTGCAAACCAGTGATGAGTGTTGATAAATCAGATTGTGCGTGCAGTTTATTTGCATCTTCTCCTCCCAGTATTGTGGGCGTTTTAATGAACAGCATATCATATTAATGAAGACAAATATGCAAAATGGATTCCACGCCCTATTCTGCTCACTTTATATCATTCCTCTACCACGAGTAAATATACGTACTGTCACAGTAACCATCAAAGTACTTACTTTCATATCAACATCATCACATACACCTTGTGCACTAAATGATTTCTCCAGTAACAGAGGTAATATAGACAGTTGAACTGCTTGGTTCAATTCCCTCTCCCTTCGCTGACCCTTACTGGCCAGAGCTCAGATTTATCACTCTCGTTATTACTTCCATTCTAATGTTTACTACAATTTATTTGACTTTGTGGAATATTCTGTGATATTCAAGTTGTTTTTAAGGTTTGTTTTTACTTTGCAGAAGGTGGAGGCTGTCATTAATTACTTGCGAGAGGAGCCATCGCATAAATAAATTGACACGTCTTTATTTCGCACACGCTTAGTAGTTGCGGGCTAGCTGAGTTTTTGTTTGATGTTTTAGATTATTAAGAGTGTTTGCATTTGATTTTGCTTTTATAAAATATATTTGCTGTCATTAATAACCTGAATTGGGATTGCTACTCCTGTCCAACCTCTTCCAACCGTGTCTGTACTGTATATGATGGTAGTATAGAAGTATATGATAATAGTATGAGAGTATGTTATGGTTGTATAAAATAAATAAATGATAAGTGAGTTGTACTTGTATAGCGCTTTTCTACCTTCAAAGTACTCAAAGCGCTTTGACACTACTTCCACATTTACCCATTCACACACTGATGGAGGGAGCTGCCATGCAAGGCGCTAACCAGCACCCATCAGGAGCAAGGGTGAAGTGTCTTGCTCAGCACACAACGGACGTGACGAGGTTGGTACTAGGTGGGGATTGAACCAGGGACCCTCGGGTTGCGCACGACCACTCTTCCACTGCACCACGCCGTCCCCAAAAGTATGTGATATAGTGTAAAAGTTTATGATAGTATAAAAGTAGGTGATGCAGTTCTTTTTTGGTACTGTTATACTATCATCATATACGTAAAAGTATTTAATGATAATATAAAAGTAAGGGATAGTAGTATAAAAGTATGTGATGTAGTATGAAAGTATGTGACAGTAGAATAAAAGTATAGGATGATATAAAAATGTGTTGTTGGTGTGAAAGTATGTGATGATAGCTTAAAATGTGTTCACACAGTGAATGATGTGTACTTGCAGTACATACAAGTGTTTGATAGTAGTACTGTAAAAGTATGTAATGGTAGTATGTTAATGTAGTGTGAAAGTATGTGATGGTAGTACATCGTAGTATGTTGTGGTTGTGTAGAAGTATGTGATGGTATGGTAGTACATCAAGTATTTGATGGGCATATAAAAGTATGTGATGGTGGTATAAAAGTATGAGACGGTGATATAAAAGTATGTGATGGTAGTAAAAACGTATGATGTCGTATTAAATGTGTTCATACAGTAAGTGATGTGTACTTGTAGTACATACAGATATGTGATAGTAGTACATACAAACATGTGATGTAGTATAAAAATATGTGATAGTAGTACATACGTATATACTATCATTGCATGTTTTCATACTTCCGTCACATACTTACAGTACATGCACGTATGTGATAAGTACATACTAGTATGTGATGGTAGTATGCGGCGGTAGTATAAAAGTATTTGATGAATGTATAAAAGCATGTGATGGTAGTACAGATGTGATGGTAGTCTAAAAGTATTGGATGATATAAAAGTATGTGGTGATTAAATTTAAGTAGTGTAAAAGTATGTGATAATTGTGTCAATTTTAAGTGATATTATAATAGCATGTGCTGGTAGTGTAAATATATGTGATAGTAGTATAAAAATATGTATTGGTAGTACATAAAAGGGCTTGGTAGTATACAATTTGCGATCATAGTACCAAAGTACTTCTAAATATTTCAATGCCTGTCAATCAAGTAAAAGCACATATGATTAAATGAGAATACTGTTGAGAATCATAACCATAAAAATCATTAACAGGTGTGAAGATAATATGTAATAGTCATCATCATAAATGTGGGGATTCCCCACGTCATGTTCTTGTCATGTGCACATGTATGACAGTCAATCGTGACCAAGGACTATCAATTACACAGCTAGGTGTTATGTAGCGTTGAGAAGACTAGTAATTATGAATCATAATAATTATAAGTGTGGGAATTCCCTACGTCATGCCGTTTTTCTGCAAGACGCGTTTCACGTTGACGTCATACAAGCATCGAAAGACGACTCGGATTGCATGTTTGTGTTGTCCATGCACATGTGAAGAACAAACATGTTCATTGTTATGAATGAAAACCATGAATATGGTCGTGAATATGATGACGACATGCTTACCTTTGACGCAGAGCAGCAGGATGAACATTGAAATATGTCTGGCGATGCTTCCTTCAGTCCCGCAGTCGCGGAACCAGACGGGAGGGGTGGACTCCTCCTCTTTGCCCCTCCCACCTTCACAATCTCCAAACTCTCAGCAACGTTCTTAATTGTTAGTCCTTCTGCTAATCTTCAACTGGACCAATGCTGGATTTGCCGGCAGCATGTCCTGAGGATGCTAGTCGAGTTTGTGTGCATTGCTACTGGTCTCTTGCTAGCGTTGCTTGTCTCATGCTATTCCTGCAGGAAGCATGGCAGTATCCAGAGGGTTGGGATGCTAGTCTAATTTGTTTGCATTGCATTGCAGTCCAACAAATGCTCCAAATTCCATAACCAACACCAACCGATGCACACACACACACACACACACGTGCGTGTGTGTATATATATATATATATATATATATATATATATATATATATATATATATATATATATATATATATATATACAGGTGCTGTTCATATTATTAGAATATCATGAAAAAGTTGATTTATTTCAGTAATTACATTCAGAACGTGAAACTTACATATTATATCAATTCATTACACACATAGTGATATATTTGAAATGGTTATTTATTTAAATTTTGATGATTAGTCCTGACAATTACTGAAAATCCCAAATTCAGTATCTCAGAAAATTAGAATATTAGTTACGACTAGTACCAAAAAATATTTTTTAGAAATGTGGGCCAACTGAAAAGTATGAACATGGAAAGTTTCAGCATGTACGGCAATCAATACTTAGTTGCAGCTCCTTTTGCCTGAATTGCTGCAGCAATACGGCGTGGCATGGAGTCGACCAATCTGTTGCAATCCTCAGGTGTTATGAGAGCCCAGGTTGCTTTAATAGTGACCTTCAGCTCTTCAGCATTGTTGTGTCTGGCATCTCGCATCTTCTGCTTCACAATACCCCATAGGTTTTCTATGGGGTTAAGGTCAGGTGAGTTTGGAGGCCAATCTAGAACAGGGATACCATGGTCCTTAAACAAGGTACTGGTAGATTTGGCACTGTGTGCAGGTGCCAAGTCATGTTGGAAAATGAAATCTTCACCTCCATAAAATTGGTCCGCGGCAGGCAGCATAAAGTGTTCTAAAACTTCCTGGAAGACTGCTGCATTGACCCTAGACCTCAGGAAACACAGTGGACCAACACCAGCAGATGACATGGGACCCCAGACCATTACCGATTGTGGAAATTTGACACTGGACTTCAGGCAACGTGGATTCTGTGCCTCTCCTGTCTTCCTCCAGACTCTGGGACCTTCATTTCCAAAGGAGATACAAAATGTACTTTCATCTGAAAACATAACTTTGGACCACTCAGCAACATTCCAGTCCTTTTTGTCTTGAGCCCAGGCGAGACGCTTTTGACGTTGTCTCTTATTCAAGAGTGGCTCTACACAAGGAATGCGACAGCTGAAGCCCATATCTTGTATACGTCGGTGCGTGGTTGTTCTTGAAGCACTGACTCCAGCTGCAGTACACTCTTTGTGGATCTCCCCCACATTTTTGAATCGGTTTTGTTTGACAATCCTCTCCAGGGCGCGGTTATCCCTCTTGCTGGTACACTTTTTTCTACCACATCTTTGTCTTCCCTTCGCCTCTCAATTAATGTGCTTGGACACAGAGCTCTGGGAACATCCAACCTCTTTGGCAATGACCTTTTGTGTCTTGCCCTCCTTCTTTAAAGTATCAATGGTCATCTTTTGGACAGTTGTCAAGTAAGCAGTCTTCCCCATGATTGTGTGTCATACAGAATCAAGACGAGAGACCATTTAAAGGCTTTTCCAGGTGTTTTGAGTTAGTTAGCTAATTAGAGTGTGGCACCAGGTGTTTTCAATATCTGACTTTTTCACCATATTCTAATTTTCTGAGATGTTGAATTTAGGGTTTTCATTGGTTGTCACCTATAATCATCTCCTTTTTGGCAAAAAACACTTGAAATGTATCAGTCTGTTTGGAATGAATGTATACATTCTATAAGTTTGACTTTCTAAATGGAATTAATGAAATAAATCAACTTTTTCATGATATTCTAGTAATATGACCAGCACCTGTGTATATATATATATATATATATTAGGGGGTGGGCAAATTAATGCGTTAATTATGAGTTAACCCATCAATCTATTGACGCCGACAATTATTTTATCGCACATTTGCGTATGTTGTTTACATGCTTTTATTTTGTTAACGCCTTTTCTTAACAAGATGGCGTCGCCCGGCGTCGAGGGGCTCTTGGTAAAGATGGAACATTCTGCAAAAATACCGGACAATTCTGCAAATTTCATGGCTGGCTTACAGCGTGGTCACCCCGGGATCACTTACGACCGCCAGACAATTCTGAATGTGGATAGATCGGGCCGTTTTGGACTGAATGACGCTTGCTTGCTAGACCGGCTAGTTAGCATGGGAATACTTTGCCGGCTACATCCAGCGGCCTGTGAAGCAGCGGAGTATATGTGTTGTCTGTCTATTTATCAATAATGCAGACGAGGAGTGTTGGCTGAGTTCTTAACGTTTGCTTCCAGAGCGTGCATATCACAACATACAAGATGCCGTCATGGCGACACAACCTATACCGGGCTACCGCGCATGCTCGTCACTCCCGTTGCATGGTGTGTAGGGTAGTTATTTTATTCCCTGGCTCATAACATCACAATATAGTACCATGTATATGATGCGTTCAGTTTATCAAAGCACCAAGCAAACAATTGGAAAATTCCCATCATAACAATTCCTAGATATGGTCATAATTATTTTAAGTGCACTACGCAGAAAAAACACAACATTATTAATATTGCTACTACGGATAATTTGATCAAAAATTCCCTAAAACAGCCCACCACCTATAATATAGGTTTTTTAAACATAAGATCCCTGATAAAAAAAAATGTTTCTGCTGTTACCTCAAAAATTGCCTGTTCAGATGTTATGATTGTGGTTCAGAGATTTGTATGTAGATTATATTTATTTTCCATAACAAACAGGATAACTTAAATACCCCGGCAGTGGTGGTAATAAGCTTAAATGTTTGTATTTAAATTTTTTGAGTTGATTTTCATAAAATATGCTATTTAACTGCTACTGTTTAACAAGGACTGATTTAAATTGTGTTTGCACAACAAATGTTTTGGCGCTTTTGTTCATGTGGGGGAATATTCCAATAAAGGTGCACTACACACTACTTTTGAATTCATTATTGGGCTTTGCGCGTACAATGCAGTTAATCGTGATTAATCAGAGAAATATTGCGATTAACTTCGATTAAAATTTTTAATCGTTGCCCAGCCCTAATACATATATATATATATATACATATATATATATATATATATATATATATATATATATATATATATATATATGTATATATATATATATATATATATATATATATAAGCTATTTGCAAAAAAAATAAAAAAATAAATATGAGTTTTAACATCAGATATCTTGTCTTTTTAGAATATGGGTTAAACAGGATTTGCAAATCATTGTATTCCATTTAAATTTACATCTAACACAATTTACCAACTCATATGGAAACGGGGTTTGTAATTATAAAGTGTATGGCACAGGTTTGTACATATATCTATATATATATATATATATATATATATATATATATATATATATATATATATGTGTGTGTGTGTGTGTGTGTATATATCTATATATGTGTGTGTATATATCTATATATATATATATATATATATATATATATATATATATATATATATACATATATATATATCTATATAGATATATATATGGATATATACACACACACACACATAAACACACTCACTCCTGGTCAAAATTTTACATACACTTGTAAACAACATAATGTAATGGCTGTCTTGAGTTTCAAATACATTCTACAACTCTTCTTTTTTTGGGATGGAGTGATTGGAGCACATACTTGTTTGTCACAAAAAACATTCATGAAGTTTGGTTATTTTATGAATTTATTATGGGTCCCCTGAAAATGTTACCAAATCTGCTGGGTCAAAAGAATACATACAGCAACATACATTATCAATTTTGGTTATGTATAAAAGTTACATGTACAATAAAATCAAATTAGTTTTATGTGAGTGATTATGATTGATGACACCTGTTGACTTCTCTGAGCCCATTTATATAGGGCTCATGTGATGCAGTCATTAGAGATGGTTACAGACGCGACAATGGGAAAGTCAAAGGCACTCAGCACAAATCTGAAAAAACAAATCATTGACTTGAACAAGTCAGGAGAGTCACTTGGAGCCATTTCAAAGCAGCGTAACGTCCCAAGAGCAACTGTGCAGACAAAAGTTCGTACAAACCCCGTTTCTACATGAGTTGTGAAATTGTGTTAGATGTTAATATAAACGGAATACAATGATTCACAAATCATTTTCCACCTATATTAAGTTGAATATGCTACATAGACAACATATTTGATGTTCAAACTTTTTTTTGCAAATAATCATTACCTTAGAATTTAATGCCAGCAACACCTGACAAAGAAGTTGGGAAAGGTGGCAATAAATACTGATAAAGTTGAGAAATGCTCATCAAACAATTATTTGGAACATCCCATAGGTGTGCGGGCTAATTGGGAACAGGTGGGTGCCATGATTGGGTATAAAAGCCGCTTCCATGAAATGCTAAGGAATTCACAAACAAGGATGGGGCGAGGGTCACCAATTTGTAAGCAAATTGTCGAACACTTTTGGAACAACATTTCTCAAGGAGTTATTGCATGGAAGTTAGGGATTTTACCATCTACGGTCCGTAAAATCATCTAAATGTTCAGAGAATCTGGAGAAATCACTGCACGTAAGCGATGATATTACGGACCTTTGATCCCTCAGGCTGTAGTGCATCAAAAACCGACATCAGTGTGTAAAGGTTATCACCAAATGGGCTCAGAAACATTTCATAAAACCACTGTCAGTAACTACAGTTAGTCGCAACATCTGTAAGTGCAAGTTAAAACTCTATTATGCAAAGCAAAACCCATTTATCAACAATACACAGAAACACCGTCGACTTCGCTGGGTCCGAGATCATCTATGATGGCCTGATGCAAAGTGGAAAAGTGTTTTGTGGTCTGACGAGTCCACATTTCAAATTATATTTGGAATCTGTGGACGTGGTGTCCTCCGGAACAAAGAGGAAAATAACCATCCGGATTGTTATTGGCGCAAAGTTCAAAAGCCAGCATCAGTGATGGCATGGGGGTGTAATAGTGCCCAAGGCATGGGTAACTTACACATCTGTGAAGGCACCATTAATGCTGAATGGTCCATACAGGATTGTGCTGAAAATTTTAATTTCCCCTCGGGGATTAATAAAGTATTTCTGATTCTGATTCTGAAACATGTCCATGTCAGAAAACCAACAAATTTAGCTGAACTGCACCAATTTTGTCAAGAGGAGCGGTCAAAAATTCAACCAGAAGCTTGCCAGACAGTTGTGGATGGCTACCAAAAGCGCCTTATTGCAGTGGAACTTGCCAAAGGACATGTAACCAGATAGTAACACCGCTGTACGTATACTTTTGACCCAGCAGATTTGGTCACATTTTCAGTAGACCCATACTAAATTCATAAAAGAACCAAACTTCATGAGTGTTTTTTTGTGACAAACAAGTATGTGCTCCAATCACCCTATCACAAAAAAATAAGAGTTGTAGAAATTATTGGAAAATCAGACAGCCATGACATTTTCTTTACAAGTGCATGTAAACTTTTGACCACGACTGACTGAACATATACATACATACATACATGTATGAATACAAATATATACAAACCCTGTTTCCATATGAGTTGGGAAATTGTGTTAGATGTAAATATGAAGGGAATTAAATGATTTGCTAATCCTTTTCAACCCATATTCAGTTGAATGCACTACAAAGACAAGATATTTCATGTTCAAACTTATAAACTTTTTTTTTTTTTTTTTTTGCAAATAAGAATTAACCTAGAATTTCATGGCTGTAACACGTGCCAAAGTAGTTGGGAAAGGGCATGTTCACCACTGTGTTACATCACCTTTTCTTTTAACAACACTCAATAAACCTTTGGGAACTGAGGAAACTATTTGTTGAAGCTTTCAAAATGGAATTCTTTCCTATTCTTGTTTTATGTAGCGCTTCAGTCGTTTAATAGTACGTGGTCTCCGCTGTCGTATTTTACGCTTCATTATGCTTCACAAATTTTTGATGGTAGACAGGTCTGGACTGCAGGCGGGCCAGGAAAGTACCCCTACTTTTTTTTTACGAAGCCACGCTGTTATAACACATTTTGAATGTGGCTTGGCATTGTCTTGCTGAAAAAGACAGCGCTTAGATGGCAGCATATGTTGTTCCAAAACCTGTATGTACCTTCCAGCATTAATGGTGCCTTCACAGATGTTTAAGTTACCTATGCCTTGGGCACTAATGCACCCCCGTACTATCACAGATGCTGGCTTTTGAACTTAACGTCGATCACAGTCTGGATGGTTCGCTCCCCCTTTGGTCCGGATGACACGATGTCGAATATTTAAAAAAAAAAATTGAAATGTGGACTCGTCAGACAACAGAAGACTTTTCCACTTTGCATCAGTCCATCTTTGATGATGTTGGGCCCAGAGAAGACGTTGACGTTTCTGGATGTTGTTGATAAATGGCTTTCGCTTTGAATAGTAGAGCTTTAACTTGCACTTACAGATGTAGCGACGAACTGTATTTAGTGACAGTGGTTTTCTTGTAACGATCTGTCACTTACTTTCTGATAGTTTTTCGTGTTTTGTACTTTATTTCCTGTTCAGTGCTCTTATTTTGTCATACTTCCTGTTTACTCCGCTGAGCACTGTTTTTGTCACACTCGCCGTTGATTGGCAGCGGTCCTCAGCTGCTGTCAATCAACATAGGTCTATTTATGTTTCACTCGAGCACTCCTCAGTGCTCGAAGTTAAAACCATGTTGGGAACATCTCCATGCAAGACTGCTTTCTGTTTATATCTTTTACTTTGATGAAATTAAAATCATCTTACCGGCTTTCTGCTCTCCTGGATTTTTGCATACTTGAGGTCACACAACTGCAGCCATGCGACATCCCAACAGTAACTTCGAGCCAGAAAATTGTGACCTCGCGAGAATCCCTGTCGGCAATCCTCAGCCGACGTTCTGGACCGCACAATTCCTGGAGGACTTGAAGGCCAGGTTTGTGCGGTCCCAGCCTACAGACGCGGACCCTCTCCCCGCGGCAACGCCACCGGCTTCGGCTCTCCGACCGGCGCGTCCCCCGCCGCCATCTTTCCTCTCGGCTCAACGGCTGGCTACGGCTCTCCGACCAGCACGTCCGCCACTTCCTGCATGCCTCGCGGCTCCCGCGGCAACGCTACCGGCTACGGCTCTCCGACCGGCGCGTCCTCCGCCGCCATCCTTCCTCTCGGCAACGCTGCCGGCTACGGCTCACCGACCGGCGCGCCCGCCTCCTCCTTCACGTCTCGCGGCTCCTGCGGCTCCGTCGCCGACTGCGGCTCTCCGACCGGCACGTCCGCCGCCGCCATCCTTCCCGTCGTCTGCTGAGCTGCTTCTCCCTGCTCCTACGCAGCTTCCAGCGGCTGCTCCCCGGCTGCTCTTTTTGCCAGCTCCCGCTCTCTTTTTTGGTTCGCCGAGAGCTCCAGTGGAGCCCACAGTGAGGTCGCTTTTGTCCTCCTGCTGGGACTCGGCACGGGACGTGTCTTCGTCCCTCCTCCTGGTCCCCTCCCGCCCGTCCCTGGTTTTCGCACCGGGGGACTCCGACGAGCAGGCACGTTTTCCCGCATGTGTGAACGGTGTCTGGCAGCCACCTAGTGGAGGGGGGCCCACTATACACTGCGGTGCAGCCAGGCACACACCGCTGTCATCCCCGCCAGCGTCCCCTTCCACGGAGACATCTACGTCCCTAGCGGGCTTTCGCACAGCTCCAACGCCGGCTCCACGCCTAGCCCCAACGCCGGCTCCACGCCGAGCCCCAACGCCGGCTCCACGCCGAGCCCCAACGCCGGCTCCACGCCGAGCCCCAACGCCGGCTCCACGCCGAGCCCCAACGCCGGCTCCACGCCGAGCCCCAACGCCGGCTCCACGCCGAGCCCCAACGCCGGCTCCACGCCGAGCCCCAACGCCGGCTCCACGCCGAGCCCCAACGCCGGCTCCACGCCGAGCCCCAACGCCGGCTCCACGCCGAGCTCCAACGCCGGCACTACGCACGGTTCCAACGCCGCCAAGAGCAGCACCACGCCGGGCTTCGTCACCGCCGGCATCCGCTATTCCTCGGCCAGCATTTGCTGCTCCTCGCCCGGCGTCATCTGCCGCTTTCACGCCGCCGATGACATCTGCAACAATCACGCCGCCGATGACGTCTGCCGCTTTCACGCCGCCGATGACGTCTGCCGCTTTCACGCCGCCGATGACGTCTGCCGCTTTCACGCCGCCGATGACGTCTGCCGCTTTCACGCCGCCGATGACGTCTGCCGCTTTCACGCCGCCGATGACGTCTGCCGCTTTCACGCCGCCGATGACGTCTGCCGCTTTCACGCCGCCGATGACGTCTGCCGCTTTCACGCCGCCGATGACGTCTGCCGCTTTCACGCCGCCGATGACGTCTGCCGCTTTCACGCCGCCGATGACGTCTGCCGCTTTCACGCCGCCGATGACGTCTGCCGTTTTCACGCCGCCGATGACGTCTGCCGCTTTCACGCCGCCGATGACGTCTGCCGCTTTCACGCCGCCGATGACGTCTTCCGCTTCCACGCCGTTGATGACGTCTGCCGCTTCCACGCCGGCACCAACATCGGCTCCTCAGCCGCCTCCTGCAGAGGTATCTGTTTTGGCTGCAGCCCCCGCCGCTTTGTCTGCTGTCTCCGGGCCTGCTTCAGCGCGCCCGCCTCCACGTCAGCCGCGGATGTGGCCGTGCCCTGGGCGTCCTCCTCGCGGGATGCACTCGTCTCTTTTTCGGCCAATGATGTGGCTGTTCCGTGGCCGCCCGCCCCGCCAGTTCCAGCGGCGCTCTACGCGCCGTCGCCACCTGACTTTCCCTCGCTGGCTGCGGGGACACGAGGTTTGGCGACCTTCCACCAAATCCTCCTTCCATCCTCCCTTACTTTGTGGACATTTTTTTCCATTTTTCTTTTCCAGGGAACATCTGGTATCTGTTCCTTGAGGGGGAGGTCCTGTAACGATCTGTCACTTACTTTCTGATAGTTTTTCGTGTTTTGTACTTTATTTCCTGTTCAGTGCTCTTATTTTGTCATACTTCCTGTTTACTCCGCTGAGCACTGTTTTTGTCACACTCGCCGTTGATTGGCAGCGGTCCTCAGCTGCTGTCAATCAACATAGGTCTATTTATGTTTCACTCGAGCACTCCTCAGTGCTCGAAGTTAAAACCATGTTGGGAACATCTCCATGCAAGACTGCTTTCTGTTTATATCTTTTACTTTGATGAAATTAAAATCATCTTACCGGCTTTCTGCTCTCCTGGATTTTTGCATACTTGAGGTCACACAACTGCAGCCATGCGACATCCCAACATTTCTGAAGTGTTCCTGAGCCCATGTGGTGATATTCTTTAGAGATTGACGTCAGTTTTTGATACAGTGCCGTCTGAGGGATCGAAGGTCACAGTCATTCAATGTTGGTTACCGGCCATGCCGCTTACGTGGAGTGATTTCTCCACATTCTCTGAAACCTTTGATGATATTATGGACCGTAAATGTTGAAATCCCCAAAAATTTCTTGCAATTGCACTTTGAGAAACATTGTTCTTAAACTGTTTGACTATTTGCTCACGCAGTTGTGGACAAAGGGGTGTACCTCGCCCCATCCCTTCTTGTGAAAAATTGAGCATTTTTTGGGAAGCTGTTTTTATACCCAACCATGACACCCACCTGTTCCCAATTTGCCAGCACACCTGTAGGATGTTCCAAATAAGTGTTTGATGAGCATTCCTCATTTATCAGTATTCATTGCCACCTTTCCCAACTTCTTTGTCACGTGTTGCTGGCATCAAATTCTAAAGTTAATGATTATTTACAAAAAAAAAATGTTTATCAGTTTGAACATCAAATATGTTGTCTTTGTAACATATTCAACTGAATATGGGTTAAAAATGATTTGCAAATCATTGTATTCCATTTATATTTATATCTAACACAAATTCCCATCCATCCATCCATCCATCCATCATCTTCCGCTTATCCGAGGTCGGGTCGCGGGGGCAGCAGCCTAAGCAGGGAAGCCCAGACTTCCCTATCTCCAGCCACTTCGTCTAGCTCTTCCCGGGGGATCCCGAGGCGTTCCCAGGCCAGCCGGGAGACATAGTCTTTCCAACGTGTCCTGGGTCTTCCTCGTGGCCTCCTACCAGCTGGACGTGCCCTAAACACATCCCTAGGGAGGCGTTCGGGTGGCATCCTGACCAGATGCCCGAACCACCTCATCTGGCTCCTCTCGATGTGGAGGAGCAGCGGCTTTACGTTGAGCTCCTCCCGGATGGCAGAGCTTCTCACCCTATCTCTAAGGGAGAGCCCCGCCACCCGGCGGAGGAAACTCATTTCGGCCGCTTGTACCCGTGATCTTATCCTTTCGGTCATGACCCAAAGCTCATGACCATAGGTGAGGATGGGAACGTAGATCGACCGGTAAATTGAGAGCTTTGCCTTCCGGCTCAGCTCCTTCTTCACCACAACGGATCGATACAACGTCCGCATTACTGAAGACGCCGCACCGATCCGCCTGTCGATCTCACGATCCACTCTTCCCCCACTCGTGAACAAGACTCCTAGGTACTTGAACTCCTCCACTTGGGGCAGGGTCTCCTCCCCAACCCGGAGATGGCACTCCACCGTTTTCCGGGCGAGAACCATGGACTCGGACTTGGAGGTGCTGATTCTCATTCCGGTCGCTTCACACTCGGCTGCAAACTGATCCAGTGAGAGCTGAAGATCCCGGTCAGATGAAGCCATCAGGACCACATCATCTGCAAAGAGCAGAGACCTAATCCTGCGGTCACCAAACCGGAACCCCTCAACGCCTTGACTGCGCCTAGAAATTCTGTCCATAAAAGTTATGAACAGAATCGGTGACAAAGGAAAGCCTTGGCGGAGTCCAACCCTCACTGGAAATGTGTTCGACTTACTGCCGGCAATGCGGACCAAGCTCTGGCACTGATCGTACAGGGAGCGGACCGCCACAATAAGACAGTCCGATACCCCATACTCTCTGAGCACTCCCCACAGGACTTCCCGAGGGACACGGTCGAATGCCTTCTCCAAGTCCACAAAGCACATGTAGACTGGTTGGGCAAACTCCCATGCACCCTCAAGAACCCTGCCGAGAGTATAGAGCTGGTCCACAGTTCCACGACCAGGATGAAAACCACACTGTTCCTCCTGAATCCGGGGTTCGACTATCCGGCGTAGCCTCCTTTCCAGTACTCCTGAATAAACCTTACCGGGAAGGCTGAGGAGTGTGATCCCACGATAGTTGGAACACACCCTCCGGTCCCCCTTCTTAAAGAGAGGAACCACCACCCCGGTCTGCCAATCCAGAGGTACCGCCCTCCCAGACGTCCACGCGATGCTGCAAAGTCTTGTCAACCAAGACAGCCCCACAGCATCCAGAGCCTTAAGGAACTCCGGGCGAATCTCGTCCACCCCCGGGGCCTTGCCACCGAGGAGCTTTTTAACTACCTCAGCGACCTCAGCCCCAGAAATAGGAGAGTCCACCACAGATTCCCCAGGCCCTGCTTCCTCATAGGAAGACATGTTGGTGGGATTGAGGAGGTCTTCGAAGTATTCCTTCCACCTATCCGCAACATGCACAGTTGAGGTCAGCAGAACACCATCCGCACCATACACGGTGTTGATAGTGCACTGCTTCCCCTTCCTGAGGCGGCGGACGGTGGTCCAGAATCGCTTCGAAGTCGTTTTCCATGGCTTCCCCGAACTCCTCCCATGTCCGAGTTTTTGCCTCAGCGACCGCTGAAGCCGCACACCGCTTGGCCTGTCGGTACCTGTCCACTGCCTCCGGAGTCCTATGGGCCAAAAGGACCCGATAGGACTCCTTCTTCTGCTTGACGGCATCCCTCAGCGCTGGTGTCCACCAAGGGGTTTTAGGTTTGCCGCCCCGACAGGCACCAACTACATTGTGGCCACAGCTCCGATCAGCCGCCTCGACAATAGAGGTGCGGAACATGGTCCACTCGGACTCAATGTCCAGCACCTCCCTCGTGACATGTTCGAAGTTCTTCCGGAGATGGGAAATGTTTTCTGATATTATGTTTTCTCTTGTTTGATAGGCAATTAACTACGTCATGTAAATAAGTGTGCTGTGTGAAGGATTGAGAGCCCCAGATGGGAGATATTTATGTTTGTTAATGGACACTTTAAGTTTGATACTTCCACATCCTGCCCTTTCTACAAAGACTTGTACAATATACGCCCTTTTCGGCTTTTTGCAAACCCACTCCAGTGTCTTGGTGAGAATCAGGTGCCACATATGGTGGAGAATAAGGGTACTCTGATTCAAGCCGACCTCTTATGATGTCACACGCAGAATCATTAAGTACTTTGTTAAAAAGCCAAGCAGAACTTCAAAGTGCAGTACAAGAGTTAGTAAAAAAAATTGCTAAAGATGTGGCTATTACACGGGCACCCGCTGAGGTCCTAACTAAATTATCGGGTGAGGATGATGTGGAAACCTACTTAGAGTTGTCAGAGTGCACTGCGGCCCAGAAGAAGTGGGGATGGGGATCCATACTAGCACCTTTCCTCACTGGAGAAACCCAAAATGTGTGTAGCGACCTGGCATTGGCAGATGCTCGAGACTTCCAGGGACTAAACAAAGCCATTTTCGCCAGCCAAGGGTGCAGTCTGCCTGCCAGGGCCCAACGTTATCACACTTGACCTTCCAGCCCACCCCCAAGACGCCACGACCACAATGGACAAAAAAGTATGAGACCGCTTGCGTCCTGCCCCACGTTTAGACCCTCGTCAGAGGCTCCAATGAGTGACAGCTCGGCTGAAGAGGATCGACGGGAGAGCAGGAAGGAGGAGAAGGCAGAAGAGGAAGGTGACCCCTTTGTGGAGTTCCCCGTGCCAGAAAAGAGCAGCAACCCTAAAACGAGCAAGTTTGCCACTGCCCAGTGGAATGACCAGAACCTCAGCTGGGCACGCCAGCAAGTCGTGGAAATTGACGGACAGAAATGTAAAGGGGTGAGTGCACTTAATTCACTGTATTTTTTTTATTATAAATGGCCCTCTGTATAGAGGAGTGTTAACTAAGGGCAGGGACATAATTTAGCAACTGCTGGTGCCTTAAGTCTCATATCTCCCGAGTGCTTTATCTTGCCCTCACTCATCAGCTGGAAGCTCACCTAGGTATACAAAAGACGTATGATGGCTTAATAACATGCTTCTATTGGCCCAGTGTGAAACGAGCCATAGAAAACTTCTGCAAGGGCTGTCCTGAATGCCAAAAGACTGCACCTAGACCCACGTATCGAAACCCCTTGGTACCTCTCCCGATCTTTAGCACCCCGTTCTCACGTCTGGCGATGGACATCGTTGGACCACTCCCAAAGTCAGCCAGAGGAAATTGCTACATACTGGTAATTGTAAACTATGCCACCCAATATCCGGAGGCTGTACCATTACGCACAGCCTCAGCCAAAGCTATGGCACAAGAAATGTTTATGATGAGTGGGAATTCCAGATGAGATTTTAACGGACCAGGGCACGTTTTATGTCACAAGTGCTAACCATGCTGTACAAAAGGCTGAAAGTAAAACGGATACGAATCTCTGTATATCATCCTCAGACAGATGGCCTGGTGGAACGTTTCGACTGTAATTTGAAAAGAATGTTAAAAAAAAGTAGTAGACGAAGACGGGAAAGACAGGGATCACCTCATTCCATATGTCCTCTTTGCCATTAGAGAGGTGCCACAGGCGTCCCCTGGCTTCTTCCCCTTTGAGCTAGTTAATGGCCAACATCACCGATGGATGCTGGACATTGCAAAAGAGACCTGGGAGAACCAACCCTCACCACACCACAGTGTGATCGACCTTGTCGCCCAACTACAGACCCGAGCTCGCAAAATCTGGCCCATGGTAAGAGAACATATGGAAAAAGCCCAAGAGAACAGGCAAGAATATAAACCGAGGTGCCACACTCCGAGAGTCCCAGGTTGGAGAAAAAGTGCTGGTATTAGTTCCGTCCAGCGAATGCAAGTTCTTGGCCAGATGGCAGGGGCCTTTTGAGGTCTTTGAAAGAATGGGGACCGTCAACTACAAAGTAAGCCAGCCAAGCTGGCAGACAGGTCACCAAATTTAACATGTAAATATTCTGAAAATATGGCATGCGGCAGAGCCGTTACCATCTGCTGCGTTTTTAATTGCACACTCTCCCCATACCATTCCCCGGGTACCTATAGGAGAGGACCTCTCCCCGTCCCAAAAGCAGGAGGTGAAGGAACTTCTGGGATTGAACCAGGACCGGCTCTCGGAACTTCCAGGAAGGACCCAGGCAATGAAACATGACTTTGAGACCAAACCCGGAAAGGTGATAAGACAGAGGGCCTACTGAATCCCAGAAGCCAGGCGGGCGGCTATAAAAGAAGAGGTATAGAAATGTTAGAACTTGGAGTAATAGAGGAATCCCATACTCCATGGTCCAGCCCGATTGTTATTGTGCCAAAACCAGACGGGTCCATGAGATTTTTTAATGACTTTCACAAATTTAATGAGATATCACTGTGTGATGCTTATCCCTTGCCCAGAGTAGATGAGCCGATAGAGCAGCTCAGCCCTGCTCGTTTCGTCAGCACTCTGGACCTTACCATGGGCTACTGGCAGGTGCCATTGACAGAAAGGGCGAAACCTTAAACGCCTTTCTTCACACCTGAGGTGCTATACAGTCTTGCCGTTCGGAACCACGGGGCCCCGGCCATATTCCAGAGGATGATGGACCGAGTCCTACGGCCCCACCAAGAATAGGCAGCCGCCTACCTAGGCGCTATTGTGATTCACAGCACCAGCTGGTCTCTCCATTTTCAGCAACTCGATGCAATTTTAGGAGCCCTTAGACGTGCCGGACTGACTGTCAATGCTAAGAAGTGCAGAGTTGGTCTGACTGAGACTGATTATCTTGGCTACCCAATAGGAAGAGGCTGCGTGAAACCCAAGGCCCGCAAAGTGGAGCGCATCAGAAAATGGCTGCACTCCTTGACGAAAAAGCAAGTAAAATCATTTATTGGCCTGGTGTCATATTATCAAAAGTTTATTAAAAATTTGTCTACGATTGCAACACCGCTGTATGAACCAGAGGTGGGACCAAGTCATCGTTTTGCAAGTCACTAGTAAGTCTGAAGTCTTTGCACTCAAGTCCCGAGTCAAGTCCCGAGTCAAGTCCAAAGTCAAGACTGGAAAGTCTCAAGTCAAGTCCCAAGTCCTGCATTTTGAGTTTCAAGTCCTTTCAAGTCCTTTTAACCACAGACTTATATATTTTCACAGATTGTGTCTGCTTTTAAAAAGCTGTATTTATTTATTAAAACAAGTGCATTTGAAAAAGCAAGTAAAATCATTTATTGGCCTGGTGTCATATTATCAAAAGTTTATTAAAAATGTGTCTACGATTGCAACACCGCTGTATGAACCAGAGGTGGGACCAAGTCATCGTTTTGCAAGTCACTAGTAAGTCTTAAGTCTTTGCACTCAAGTCCCGAGTCAAGTCCCGAGTCAAGTCCAAAGTCAAGACTGGAAAGTCTCAAGTCAAGTCCCAAGTCCTGCATTTTGAGTTTCAAGTCCTTTCAAGTCCTTTTAACCACAGACTTATATATTTTCACAGATTGTGTCTGCTTTTAAAAAGCTGTATTTATTTATTAAAACAAGTGCATTTGAAATTGCAGGGAAAAAAACAGTGCTGACATTGCACTTCATAATAGCACTATTAACCAGTCATGTTAAACATTTAACTCATTCCTTTACAAAACAAACACATTTGAAAAAACAAGTGCATCTGTACTTATTTGCACAAAAATGTTAACTTTGTATTTCAATGGCATATTGCATTGTAACTAGTCCCTCAGCGGTTTCTATCCTGTTCTTACCTTATCTCATTGATCTCATCTCATACTGTATGTGTGTTTATGTGTGCGTACACAAGAAAAACATAACAAATACATGAACATAACAATGAACAGAGTTGTACTTTTTAGATGTCAGGGCTCAATGCAATATGTACACATAGTCTTAATATAGTATACAGTTTAACTGACTTTTCTTTCACTATGTTTGTCTTTTTGTAGGTGGCTAAAATATGCGGTGCTGCTGACCGCCGTCTAACGTTACGTTACTGTGTGTGATATATAAATTAATGTAACGTTATGAATAGGTACCTTTTTAGAATTTTAGAACCAGCAGGTGGCGCTTCAAGGCAGCTGTAGTGTTTGTCATCGGGGTGTGCCCTTGATTTTTAAAGGGGAACATTATCACAATTTCTGAAGCGTTAAAACCAATAAATATCAGTTCCGAGTGGCTTAATTTATTTTTCGAAGTTTTTCTCAAAATTTTACCCATCACGCAATATCCCGAAAAACGGCTTCAAAGTTCCTGATTTATACCATCGATAAATCCACCAGCATGACCACATAGAAACAAACATGGCGGATAGCACAGAAAGGTATAGCGATAATAGCTCGGATTCAGACTTGGATTTCAGCACTGTAAGCGATTCGACAGATTACGCATGTATTGAAACGGATAGTTGGAGTGTGGAGGCAGGTACCGAAAACGAAATTAAAGAAGAAACAGAAGCGCGGACAAATTCGGCGATCGCCTTCTAACCAACGATTGGTATGTGTTTGTTTGGTATTAAATGTGGGTGGAGGGAAAGGCTGGATGCAAATATAGCTACAAATGAGGCATAATGATGCAATATGTACAGTACATACAGCTAGCCTAAATAGCATGTTAGCATCGATTAGCTTGCAGTCATGCCGTGACCAAATATGTCTGATTAGCACATTCCACATAAGTCAATAACATCAACAAAACTCACCTTTGTGATTTTGTTGACTTTATCATTGGAAATGCATCTGCTTTGAGTGTCGCAGGATATCCACACATTCTTGCCATCTCTGTGCCATCTCTGTCGTACCATAGCTGTCGTCGGTAAAGTGTGCAGAACAAACGAGGGACTTTCGCATCTTTTGACCGCTGTTGCAACTTGAATTCGTCTCTGTTCGTGTTGTTACACCCTCCGACAACACACCAACGAGGCAAGATGTCTCCAAGGTACCGGAAAACAGTCGAAAAAACGGAAAATAGCAGAGCTGATTTGACTTGGTGTGTGTAATGTGTTTGAGAAAATGGCGGGTTGCTTCACGATGTGACGTCACGGGTGAAAGGTCATTGCTCCGACAGGCGAACAATTGAAAGGCGTTTAAATCGCCAAATTCACCCTTTTAGAGTTCGTAAATTGGTTAAAAAAACATATGGTCTTTTTTCTGCAACATCAAGGTATATATTAATGCTTACATAGGTCTGGTGATAATGTTCCCCATTAAATGTATTCTTAAGCTGTCCCTGTATTTTTTAATCGTAACATTTTTAAAGCAACGTGCTGGGAACGGTTTCATGCAAAAGTGTGTGGCCATCGGTAGGATTCAAACAAGATGGAAGGACTAAATAATCGCAAATAACCTCCACACTTCCTAATGAACTTGAAGAGACACGCAGCCCAGCTGAATGGAAACATGAAACAGACGCTGAGAAGCTCTGGAATAGCCCGCAAAAGAAGCCGTGCGCGAGGATCTAAAGCCGGTAAAAATATGCGGCAGAAAATAACAGGTACAGAAGGACACAGACCGAGCCCCATGCAAAGAAGGAAACGGGTGAGTGTACTGGCTGAAATACGCTGTGTTAAACCCGACCGAGAGAAGCCGCGCATGCCGAAGTTAACTCTCTGCAACGCGAGGTCATTGATAAACAAAGCTGACGAATATGAACTGTTGCTGAAAACTTTAGATGCAGACATCGGGTGCGTTACTGAGACGTCGGCGCACAATAAAATTCCGGATCAATCGATATCAGTCAAGGACTACAAACTATTTAGGAGAGACAGAAATGTAAAAAGTGGAGAGGGGCATGGCTGTGTGCTGTCATGAGAGACTGCAGGTAAAAAGAAGGAGGCACCTGGAGAGTGATGACTTTGAATGCGCATGGGTTCAAATACAACCGCGCCGGACCCCCAGCAGTGTCTCAACCATATTTGTGGGAAACCTATACCTCCCACCATGGGCAGACAAAAAATCGTGCCAGGACCAAGTCCTGGAGTATTTAATAACCACCATAGACACAATTAACGCTTCTTTCCCCCATATGGGGCTATATTTATGTGGGGATTTTAATAAACTACCCACGAAAATGCTTACCTCCTCCCACCCCGATATTCGGCAGTTAGTTAAACGTAATACCCGTGGGCAAGCCACCCTAGATCTGATTTTTACGAACATGGCTAACTTCTACAACCCCCCAATCACCCTTGCCACCCTATGTGCAAGCGACCACAAGTGCTTGGTGCTGAGCCCAGTGAATACAATGGGGCAGAAACAACAGGTGAAGAGGAGGAGGGCTCGATTAGTGACCACAGAAAGAAAAGAGGCTTTGTCAACATGCAGCGCTATGACTGACTGGTCTGCTGTCCATGAGGGTGTGGACATCACTGCCAAAGCAGCAAGTTTTAACAACTATATCCAGACAGCAATGGACATATGCATGCCTGTGCGACTGAAAAATATTACAAATGCGGACAAACCATGGATGACTGAGAAAATAAAACAGGCTATAAAGAAAAGACAAAAAGCCCACAATAAATGGGGGAAAGTGGGAAAATGGAGAGAAATCAGAAACTCCCTCCCAAGACTTATACGCAAGGCAGAGACTAGATATTATAAAAATGAAATGCAAAACCTGAAGAAAAAGAACCCCAAGGAGTGGTGGGACTTTATAAATAAAGGACTAGGACGCGCTAAATCATCAACTGATGGAATAATCAATATACAAGAAGTTGAAGAGGACAAAGCTGCAGAAGCCCTGAACAACTTCTTTGCGGAGTCGTGGACTAAAGCAATGCCCTATTGAGTCTATCTCCTACCAAGAGCTACACCATGTGACATCTGTAGAATAGGGGAGATGAAGCTAGCCCTCACTTGGCTGGACCCCCAGAAAGCAAGTGGGCCAGATGACATTCCCACCTGGCAGCTGAAAGAACATGCAGAGGACCTGGCACCGGTCATCACACATCTGGCCAACTGCTCTTTCCAACAGGGGTGTGTCCCCGATGTATGGAAAGAGTCAAATGTCTGTCCCATACCCGAAGGCCAAGACCCTGGCTCAATCTCAGACTGGCGTTCTTTCTCACTAACTTCTTGTGTGGGGAAAACAATAGAACGTTTGGTGTTGAAAAAGCTTATGCCAACCGTGCTTGACGTGTGTAAAAATCAATATGCATATCTGCCTAAGCACAGTACTACAACGGCTCTAGTCAGGGCAATGCACACCTGGCTTACCGAAACTGACTCCAAACCAACGATGGTGAGAGTACTGTTAGCAGATATGTCTAGAGCAGTGGCTCTTAACCTCGTTGGAGGTACCGAACCCCACCAGTTTCATGTGCACATTCAAAGAACCCTTCTTTAGTGAAAAAAAAATTATACATTTTCAAATTCAAGACAAAGTTGTATATTTTTTCTACTGGTGCACAAAATGATCCATGCATGAACATCACCTAGTTCAAAGAACAAAACCAAAACAGTGCATGAACTCACAACAAATTACACACCTGAAAATCAGTGTGACTTCTGCTGTTGCCGTATCCATAATACGCCGATAGGGAGAAGTTTTTATACACATGATGAGTCAGGTGTATTTTGACCTCCACCGAACCCCTGAGGCCAACTCACCGAACCCCTAAGGGTTCGATCGAACCCAGGTTAAGAACCACTGGTCTAGAGCTTTTGATGTAATTGACCATGGGATCCTGATGCAAAACATACTGGACCTAGGACTGTGCCCATATCTGACAGCCTGGCTACATAGTTACATCTCAGGAAGGAGACAGAGAGTGGTGGCAAATGGAGCTCACAGCCCCTGTATTGGAGTTACATCTGGGGTGCCACAAGGGGGTGTTGTCTCCCCATATGTCTTCCTCCTTTACATGGCCACCCGGGATGCTGTGTTTGAGGACACCCTTGATGTCGGATATGCAGACGACATCGGGCTATTGAGAGCGATCCCCATATCCAGCATCATGTCAGACACAACGATGTGCCAGGAGGCACAAAGGCTGTACAAATGGGCAGCAAATAGGAGAAAATGATACTTAACGGGAAGAAGTCGGTAGAACTCCGGATATATTTTGCCCGAAATCCACCACAACCTCCTGCACTGATGTTGGAGGGGACAGGAGGTCCTTGTTGTGGAAACAACAAAGTACCTGGTTACCACCTCGACCAAAACCTGACTGGAGATGTGCACTTCGAGAAGGCAATAAAAAACGCCTCCAAGCGGCTGTACTACCTCACAGTCATGGCGAGACATGGGCTACCTGCAGACCACCTTGTTACCATGTACACCACTCTCATCAGGCCGTGTCTGGAATATAGCTCAGTGCTCTTAGTGGGCTGCTCCAAAAAACAACAGGCAGAGCTAGAGCGAGTCCAGAAAAGTGCCTGTAAAATCATTACGAGGAGAGCTGGAAAAATATAACAAACCTTACCATCACTCCAGACCAGCAGAGAGGAGGCTGCAGTGAAGCTGGTCAGGGATATCCACCATACCCCGATTGCGTCTTCCAACACGAGGCAGCAGCACTGCCAAAACATTGAGGAACCAACATAAGCTGGCTGAACCTGAGCCTAAAGCCAAGACAAAGAGACTTAAAAACTCTACCCTGCATACTGCAATTAAGCTGTATAATGACACGATCTAATTAAATAAGTATTACAGTCATATACCAGAATGCTAATAGTTTCCATGCTGCTGCTGCCCTGAAAAAGTTTTTCATATAAAATACTGTTCGTTCTTTTCATATATTTTTTTTTTGTTTTGATTTTTTTTTTGGTTGTTTTATATTCATTGTAAAGTTCAGCTGTTTTTTCAGAGGGGCCCTGGCTCCACTGCAAGCATGAATTAATAAAGTCAAGTCAAGTCAATCCTGCTTAAAAAAAATTCACTTGAAAAAAAGTATGAATTCGGTAGCAAATTGCAGTGGACAAAACAGATTGCAGCGTTATAAGTAAACGCAGCATTGGCTGCTATGACGCGAGCAATTCGGCCGCCATCTTGAAGTGGTGATGAAGAGCCGTCGAGCAGCCTAAACTGACAGTTGACAGGTTGTTGTTCAGCGTTTTCCTGCTCAAATGAGCGGACTGTTGAACATAGGAATCAGGGGATTACTTTTCTATTAATTGTATTTTGTGAAAAGAATACTACAACAGCCTCACAATACGAAGGTCCTGAGTAGTCCTGGGTCCCGGGCTTGGGATCTTTCTGTGTGGAGTTTGCATGTCCTCCCCGTGAATGCGTGGGTTCTCCCCGGGTACTCCGGCTTCCTCCCACTTCCAAAGACATGCACCTGGGGATAGGTTGATTGGCAACACTAAATTGGCCCTAGTGTGTGAATGTGAGTGTGAATGTTGTCTGTCTATCTGTGTTGGCCCTGCTATGAGGTGGCGACTTGTCCAGGGTGTACACCGCCTTCCACCCGATTGTAGCTGAGATAGGCACCAGCGCCCCCGGCGACCACAAAGGGAATAAGCGGTAGAAAATGGATGGATGGAATATTACCACAGAATTGAGAAGGAGCAAAGATCTTTAATATTTGTATTTGAAAATCACAAAGAAATCTTCTGGGGGGAGGATGACCCTCCTACAGTGATTTGGTTTACAAACCTTCAGCCCCACCTAAAACAAAATTCACCTGCCGCCACTGATTATGATGCATTTTCATTTTAGGCAAAGTATAAGACAATACTTTCTTAACAGTATAATTATAATCAGGGTTGAGTCTTCAAGTAACAATAATCAAATACAAACATTGTTGGGTAAAACAGAATTTAGTTTTATTCTGAATCCTCATATAAAGACTTTCAGGTGTTTATATATATTTATGTTGAAGTATTTGGCAGCCGTTTTATCCAAAGCAACATTCATCTAAAATACATATAAAACAATCACTGTAAACATGATCATTTCAGGGAAGAATGTGATTGAAAATATCATTACAAAGTGTCAACACAGAATAAGCTCTCCGCTGCTGCAGCAACAGAGATACAGTCTGTAGGTTCCTAAGATATATAGATATCTAATGTATTCATACATTGTTTATGTAGGATATATGCATGTATATATAACTTAATCATGTTGTTTCTTCAATTTAAAAATAGCTGACTGTTTTTTTCCCCCTTCTCTGGGATTATATTCCCAGTTTTGATCTTGGACGTCTGGTCACTTATAGCATATAAGAATATTCTATCTCTATGAAACAAACTATGAATAAAAAAACACGCCAAAACATGTGTCCTTGTAGCATTACTCATTGCTGCAGCAGTCTAACGTTGTGTCAGTCACCAATATGGTTAGCTAGCATTTTATATTCACGGTAGGAAATAAACAAACCGCCATTCTTTCTTTGGTCCAGGATCTTACTGCACCGTTTATTCTGCGCATGCTCACAACACCATTTCAGTGCACGCAGGCACATGACGTCACTACGTAAGATATTCAACATGGCTTTGGTGTTTATATTATTAAATGTGCTCAACACTCCCACTCAAAGACATGTTTATAGCTCTATATAATGGTAAACAAAAACGATATACATAACTCCAAAATAAAACATTTTGGCATACTGGCAGTGTTAAAACTTCAAACTTATTTTCATTTGCCAGTTCACATCACTCTCCAAACAAATACCCCTTGAACTTCTCAAACTTAGCCTTTGTCACTGGCTTGGTAAAAACATCAGCTACCATGTTTGCAGTAGGGCAGTATTCTATAGAAATGTCCCCTTCTGTGTGTGCAGATCGTATAAAGTGGTACTTTATATCTACGTGTTTGCTCCTCTGTCTGCATACTGGGTTCTTAGATAAAGCTATTGCCCCCTGGTTGTCTTCATATATCTTGACTGGTAGATGCTGATGACTACCATCTATTCCTTTAAGTAGTTGCACGAGGTACATACTCTCTTGAGTAGTGGCTGCTAGTGCCATATACTCAGCTTCACAGGTGGAAAGTGCCACTGTTGGCTGTTTCCTGCTCTTCCATGATATAACTGGACCATTCTCAGTCAAGCTGAAACAATATCCAGTTGTGCTCCTCCTATCATTTGTATCAGTTGCCCAATCAGCATCACTATATCCCTCAAGCTTAAGTTCTTTTTCACATTTCTGGAAGTGTAGTTGTTGATCTATAGTACCCTTTAAGTACCTCAGTAGGTGCTTTGCTGTAGCCCAATGCTGCTGCTTTGGTTCTGCTAGGTGTTGTGATAGTTTACTAACAACCCAGCTCAGGTCAGGTCTAGTACATGTCATAATGTAGATCAAACTACCTACTATTTCTCTATATCCAGTTGAATCAATAACTTCACCCTCATTGTCAAAGTTTAACTTTTGCTCGCATGGGGTGGATCTCGGCTTGCAGTCTGACATTTTAAATTTTGCTAACATCTTCTCTATGTGTTTCTTTTGAGTCATTTTGATCTCTCCTTCACTCTGTCTGAAATCAATACCCAGGAAGTGTTTAAGTGGACCCATATCTTTCATCTTAAACCTTCTCTTTAACATTTCCTTTACATCATTGAGTAAGGTGTTGTTACTTGCCGCTATGATTAAGTCATCCACCCATACTAACAGAATCACTTTCTCATTCTCAGATTGCCTGCTGTAGACACAATGATCAGCATCATTTTGGACAAAACCATTCTCTGTAAGGTGATCATGCAGTAACATGTTCCAGTTACGCCCGGATTGTTTTAAACCATACAATGACTTATTGAGTTTACACACTAAGTGTTCTCCTGTTTTTGATTTGACCTCAAAACCTTCCGGTTGTTCCATATATACTTCACAATCCATTGGAGCATGTAAGTAAGCAGTCTTTACATCCATTTGGTGTAGGGTAAGGTCCTCCTGTACAGCCACCTGCATCAATGCTCGGACAGACGTCATGTTGGCTGTTGGTGAAAAAGTCTCTTTATAGTCAATCCCTTCCACTTGACCATAACCCTTTGCGACATATCTTGCTTTACAAGTCTCTATTCCATCTGGGCTCTCTTTCACTGCATATACCCAGCGACCTCCCACTGCTTGTTTGCCTCTTGGCAGTGGAGCCAGAGTGAAAGTTTCATTCTCTGTCAAAGAGTTCATCTCCTCTTTCATTGCATCAACCCACATTTTTGACTTCTTAGAGCCCATAGCCTCTGTAAATGTTTTAGGTACATCATATGCCACTCTGTAGAAATAATCTACATTCTCACTTTCGTCAATATTACACTCAGCTTTACACTGGTACTCTTTTAAGTATTCTGGAGCCTTTCTCTCTCTTATAGAATACCTCCTTTCTCTCGGTTCTCTCTGAGTATCACCTATTTTAGGCTGTTTTGCCTCAACAGTCTCCTCAAAACTAGACTCTTTACTCTCGTTAGGGTGTCCCTGATCTTGTTTGACTACCTTTGTTTGTGCATCTTCATAATTTTCAATCTCACTCTCCATATCACAATATGTCTGAGTGTGGCTATCTGCACTACCTTTGGTGATGAATTTTACCAGCCTATGTTTTAGGACTTTTTCAGTGTCAGGGTAATACACGTTATATGCTGGACTATACTTATCATAGCCTACAAAGATTCCCTTTTCGCACCTAGAATCCAGCTTCTTTTTATCCTGCTTGTATACGTAGCATTCGGATCCAAATATCTCCATGTTAGATATGTTAGGTGTTTTTCCTGTGAAAACTCGATAAGGTGTCTGCTCTAGACGCTTACTGTAACACCTGTTGCGGATTTGAGCTGCTGTCTGTACAGCATATGTCCATAATTGCTTTGGGAGGTTACTTTCCAATAGCATGCATCGTGCCATTTCAAATAAAGTTCTCCAGCCTCTTTCGGCGGTTCCATTCTGATGAGGTGAGTAGGGTGCACTCGTCTCATGCCTTATCCCATTACCCCTCAGTAAGGATTGGAACTCCTGCCCGGTAAATTCTGTACCGTTATCAGACCTTATGCACTTTATCTTTCCATAAGGAGCTACATCTGCTATGAATTTCTCTGTAGCTTTTGTTGTGTCACTCTTTGCTTTCATAAAGTATGGAAAAATCATCCCGCTGTAATCATCAGTAAATGCTATTGCATATCTGTATCCATCTTTATCTGCTGGCTCTATAGGACCGCATAAGTCTGTGTGTACTAGTTCTAGTACAGCTGTAGCTTTAGCGTCTGCTTGTCTGTTTCTACTTTGGGTAAACTTTCCCTGTGTACATATTTCACAGTTCTGATTGGACTTGTCTTGTTTCCCTTTAATCGACATCCCTTCAACTACCTTTTCTAATCTTGCAACATCATCAAAGTTACAATGACCAAGTATCTTATGCCATGTTTGAATGTCATGACATCCATACACTTCATCAACATTATCCTCTACTGTGATAAGATAATACAGCCTACCATACACATCCATTTTGAATTTGGTACCATCCTTGTGGACCAGCCAGTTATCACCGTCCTTGAAGCGTAGCTCGGCTCCGTTAGCTGTTGCTGATTTCACTGAAAAGATGTTTTGTGGAAACGATGGGATGTAAAGTGCTTGTTTGAGCCTTGTTTTGACTCGTCGTCCTTCGCTGTCCAGCAAGTAGACTTCCGCGTCGCCTCTCATTTTTGCCATCCCGCTCACCTTGGTTCCATCGGCGAGCTCAATCATGTGATCCTCAGGCCTGAAGCTTTTGTCGACTGTCTTGAACTTTGTGGCGTCGTTGATCAGGTGGGTTGTGGCGCCACAGTCGACCATGAGACCCTTCTTGTTTCCTATTTGTGGAGGACAGTCACTCAATTTGAAGAAACAGAAAGATGTAGGTTCTGCCTCCCCATCAGCTTTCTTTATATGGTCACGGCCTCGTCCTCGACCGCGTCCCCTTCCTCGATGTGGTGTATCCCATTTTCGATACTCTCTTTTCGCCTGGGATTCGTCAGGGCATGTCCTGGCCATATGTCCCTTTTTCCCACATGTGTAACACTCGACATCAGCTAGATCCATTTTCTTTCCTCTTCCTCTTCCATGTGATCTTGTTGCCCCGCTAGCCTTCATCACATTATCTTCTTCTGCATTCACGTCGTTTTTTCCATATTTTTCTGTACTCTCATAACTTCGCAGTTTTGTTTTAAACTCGCCAAAAGTTACAGTGTCATTTGTTTGGGTAATGTGCACGACGAATGGCTTATATGAGTCAGGTAGCCCCTTTACTACCATGGCTATTTGAAGCCCATCACTTATCTGTTCGTCTGCTCTTCTTAATGATGTGAAAATAGTCTCTGCTCTAATAATATAGTCAGTGACTGTTTCATTGCTAGTCTTGTGGAGCGAGGAAAGTTCACAATACAAACTCACAACACGGGGTTTGTCCTTTCCCGCGTAATGCTGCCGAAGAATCTCCAGTGCTGCTCTTCCATCACGTTTCGCGTCCCTCATTATCAGCGACAAACTCTTATTGTCTAGACACTGCACCAGCTCCGCATATGCCTCACCGTTCTTTGCTTCATCTTCCGCGAGAGCTTCTTCGTCTTCCTCATTTATGTGCGGGTATTCCAGGATAACTCCTCCGAGACCACGTAACTCCATGTGCGCGAGGAACCTCGTTTCCCAGAGTTCATAATTTTTCTCGTCACCGTCGAATAAAAGTCTAAACCATCTTTGGCCTGAATGACTGGGCCCATAACCTGTAGCATTACTCATTGCTGCAGCAGTCTAACGTTGTGTCAGTCACCAATATGGTTAGCTAGCATTTTATATTCACGGTAGGAAATAAACAAACCGCCATTCTTTCTTTGGTCCAGGATCTTACTGCACCGTTTATTCTGCGCATGCTCACAACACCATTTCAGTGCACGCAGGCACATGACGTCACTACGTAAGATATTCAACATGGCTTTGGTGTTTATATTATTAAATGTGCTCAACAGTCCTTTATCATAGTTACAAGTATGACAAAAAAGCATGTGGAAATCAGTTCATTGGTTCTGTCAAATGAATTGCACTGAGTGGAGTGAATCACCACTCCAAGATGGCGGCCCCGCGCCTCGTCAGCTCCAGTAGCCAGTAGGGCTCAATGCTGCTTCCCCTATTAGATGTCCGCAGTTATAACGTTAGCAGAGAGTTTACAGCTTCTACACAGAAAATAAAAGTCACGTAACTGAGCCAATAAACATTAGCTTACATTCAAAACTTACCTTTCTTTGTATATCTTCAAATGTCGAACGAAGTTGGAAGTTGTTGCCTCTCCGTCTATAATATTCGAACTGCATGTTTTGCATATTATTATTAGTTTTTTGTTCACCAAGTCGTAGTTTTAATACCCGAACAAAACTATCTGTGGCATAATTTTTCCTCACTGAGGTGTTGTGACATTTCTCCTTCGTTGATTTTCTATCAATTTAATTGGATGAATGCTGTGGGATGGAAACAACCTGGATGTAATTTAATTGGCTGTTGTACTGACAGGCAGCACACATGCTGACACACACTTGTACACAATGAAAGCTACGAAGCGCTCCTGAATAACTATTTAATCTTTGGATTTTGGGTAGACTGACCATACGTCCTCTTTTGCGGGACTGTCAGTGTGTTTGGGCGGGGTTTCTTAAACGCCTCAAATGTCCAGCGTTTTGAGTAAGGGTTGCGAGTATTTTCAATGTACATACAGGGTTAAGAACGAAACAAATTGTGAAGGTGTGCACACGCAGCAACATTCGTGAAGGAGGGGCAGAGACAGAGAGGGAGAGAGAGTGGGGTAATGGGTTGATTGTCAATCAAGGCATACTTGCTAAATATCCATACAGGTCACACTTAGGGTGGCCGTATAAACAACTGTTACACATACGCGCCAAAGTGTGAACCCACACCAAACAAGAATGACAAACACATTTCGGAAGAACATCAGTAACACAACATAAATACAACAGAACAAATACCCAAAACCCGTAGCAACCTTCCGGGATGCTACAACCCCAACACCTCAACCCAGATTACGTAACATCAAATATTCCACTTGAAAAAAAATTTGGGGTGCAAATTTTGCTTATTTTTTGTTTGCTATAAGAATACATCATTTTGTTTGACAAAACAGGGTGAAAAACATACTAACAAAAAAATAACATAAAAAAACTAAAACATTTTGAAATGAAAAATAGATCTGAAGTTGATGTAGACTCCAGAGATTTAAGCGTTAAATATAAAATGTATGTATGCACACCATTATCATCATTTCATGACCGAAGCAAAACACTTTTTACACTTTTATACCAAAATAAATACACCTAAAACTTATTAAATAAAAACATAGAAAAAACTACCAGCAGTGGAAAACTTTAGCTCCATGAAGCAAAGAAGAAAGTGAATTAATGTTTATAACTGAATACATTTACATATGCATACAAATTTGGCCTTTTTTTATATTCTTCCTTTTAATGAATTAAGTAACGTTTATGAGAACCTTTTTCCAAAACACAGTATATTATGTGAGCTATAACCGGAAAATGCATACGTTTATCATTTGTTTTCAAAACGCTTACAAAAAAGTGGGACCCCAAAAATTTACTGAGGCACCCCATTTTTATGATTGAATGGTATCAATGGGACCCCCCTTTGAAAATTCCCAGCGCCAATACTGCTGTCAACAGAGGAGAAAAAATGCTTTATTTAAATAAATATATTATTTATAAAGCAAGTTCAAGTATCATTGGCAAATTTTCACCTAGTCCCGGAGTTGGTGGCTGCCTGCTGTGGCACACATATATGTGTCCTCATTTTGGGATTTCAGAATATGGTCAGCCTAGTTTTAGGGAAAGAAGCAAGTATTGTAAAGTCAAAAGGCTCAAGTCCAAGTGAAGTCACAAGTCATTGATGTTAAAGTCTAAGTCGAGTAGCAAGTCTCTTTACATTTTGTCAAGTCGAGTCTAAAGTCACCAAATTCATGACTTGAGTCTGACTCGAGTCCGAGTCATGTGACTCGAGTCCACACCTCTGGTATGAACTGACACGGAACAAACTGCCCCATCATTTCACCTGGACGGCTGAGGCCGAGACTGCCTTCCAAAGGTTGAATAAAGCCTTATGTGAAGAACCTGTGTTGAAAGTCCCGGACTTTAGTCAGCCGTTCATCCTCCACACAGACACTTTAGGCACGGGCATTGGAGCCGTGCTCACCCAGCTCGTGGACGGAGAGGAGCACCCAGTGACATTTATTAGTCGGTAGCTCCAGAGCCATGAACAAAACTATGCCACAGTGGAAAATGAGTGCTCAGCAGTCAAATGGGCAATACACCACCTCATCTACTACCTATGGGGTAGGACCTCTGTCACGCTTGTGGTTCATGTTTTGTTTTGGTCATGCTATGTTTAGTTTTTTGGACATTTAGTTCTGTTTTGCATTTCCTTGTTTGTCTTGTTACCATGTCAACTGATTTAGTTTTCATCTGTCATGTCTGATCATGAGTTTTGTATGGCCATACTACCCTGAGCATCCCCACTCTCATATATTCTCAAAGCTAAGCAGTGTCTGGCCATGGTTAGAACTTGGATGGGAGACTGCCTAGGAATACCAGGTACTTTGGACTCGAAGTTCCTTTTTATTTTCACTCCCTGTTTTGTTACCATGACGACCAATCAGTTCACCTGTCTTGTCTCACACCTGTTTTCACTTATCATGTTCATTATTTAAGCCACAGTTACCAGGTAGTCAGTCTGGCAACATCACCTCCTTCACTGGAACTACAGAATTACCACTTCACCGTGAAATATCGGCCTGGGAAGGCGATCCCACATGCAGACGCTATGAAGAGGACAAAGAGACTCCCGGACCGGCCGGCGAGCTTAGGGGGGGATATGTGGAGTCTCACTCAAGCACCGCCTGACAGGTAGGCACCTCACAGGGGAGGAACCAGGGCATGGAGGCAGAGTGAAACACAGAGGACAACGCTGAAGTGGCCTGAAATGCCACCAGCTGTGTGGCCAGGTAGGTCCCAGCTACAAACTGTTCTTGACTCTGCCTCTCCACTGTGTCAAGGCAGGTGCATCAGGCTGTAAGTGAGACATCCACTATTTCCCCATTAATAACATGATAGGGAAATATTTTCTGATATTATGTTTTCTCTTGCCATCCATCCATCCACTTTCTTCCGCTTATCTGAGGTTGGGTCACGGGGGCAGCAGCCTAAGCAGGGAAGCCCAGACTTCCCTTTTCTTTTCTCTTGTTTGATAGGCAATTACCTACGTCATGTAAAGAAGTGTGCTGTGTGAAGGATTGAGAGTCCCAGATGGCAGATATTTATGTTTGTTAATAGACACTTTAAGTTTGATACTTCCACACCCTGCCCTTTCTACAAAGGCTTGTGCAATAAATGATCTTTTCGGCTTTTTGCTAACCCACTCCTGTGTCTTGGTGAGGTTCAGGTGCCACATTGCAAATATTTTTTTAACCCATATTCAGCTGAATATGCTACAAAGACAACATACCGGTATTTGATGTTCAAATTGATAAACATTTTTTTGTTGTTGTAAATTATCATTAACTTTAGAATTTGATGCCAGCAACATGTGACAATGAAGTTGGGAAAGGTGGCAATAAATACTGATAAAGTTGAGGAATGCTCATCAAACACTTATCTGGAACATCCCACAGGTGTGCAGGTTAATTGGAAACAGGTGGGTGCCATGATTGGGTATAAAAACAGCTTCCCAAAAAATGCTCAGTCTTTCACAAGAAAGGATGGGGCGAGGTACACCCCTTTGTCCACAACTGCGTGAGCAAATAGTCAAACAGTTTAAGGACAACGTTTCTCAAAGTGCAATTGCAAGAAATTTAGGGATTTCAACATTTACGGTCCATAATATCATCAAAAGGTTCAGAGAATCTGGAGAAATCACTCCACGTAAGCGGCATGGCCGGAAACCAACATTGAATGACAGTGACCTTCGATCCCTCAGAAGGCACTGTATCAGAAACCGACATAAATCTCTAAAGGATGTCACCACATGGGCTCAGGAACACGTCAGAAAACCACTGTCACTAAATACAGTTGGTCGCTATACCTGTAAGTGCAAGTTAAAGCTCTACTATGCAAAGCGAAAGCAATTTCTCAACAACATCCAGAAACGCCTTCGGCTTCTCTGGGCCCAAGATAATCTAAGATAGACTGATGCTAAGTGGAAAAGTGTTCTGTGGTCTGATGAGTCCACATTTCAAATTGTTTTTGGTAATATTCAATATTCATCCGGACCAAAGGGGAAGCGAACCATCCAGACTGTTATCGACGCAAAGTTCAAAAGTCAGCATATGTGATGGTATGGGGGTGCATTAGTGCCCAAGGCATGGGTAACTTACACATCTGTGAAGGCACCATAAATGCTGAAAGGTACATACAGATTTTGGAACATCATATGCTGCCATCTAAACGACGTCTTTTTCATGGACGCCCCTGCTTATTTCAGCAAGACAATGCCAAGCCACATTCAGCACGTGTTATAACAGTGTGGCTTTGTAAAAAAAAAAAGTGCGGGTACTTTCCTGGCCCGCCTGCAGTCCAGACCTGTCTCCCATCGAAAATGTGTGGCGGATTATGAAGCGTAAAATATGACAGCGGAGACCTCGGACTGTTGAACGACTGAAGCTCTACATAAAACAAGAATGGGAAAGAATTCCAATTTAAAAGCTTCAACAATTAGTTTCCTCAGTTCCCAAATGTTTATTGAGTGTTGTTAAAAGAAAAGGTGATGTAACACAGTGGTGAACATGCCCTTTCCCAACTACTTTGGCACGTGTTGCAGCCATTAAATTCTACGTTGATTATTATTTGCAAAAAAGAAATAAAGTTTATGAGTTTGAACAGCAAATATCGTGTCTTTGTGGTGCATTCAATTGGATATGGGTTGAAAAGGATTTGCAAATCATTGTATTCCGTTTATATATATACATATATATATGTATGTGTGTGTGTGTGTGTGCGTGTGTGTGTGTATAAGATGATTGCATTACATCCGGAGATGCTTTCTTCTTCATTCACCTTAGGTGAATGGAGCCTTGGCCAGGAGAACTTGATGTCTTCAGACGGTGTCCAGCGGTCATTTGGTGTTTTGACCCTGAACCGTAACACCCTACCGCTGGTGGGCCGGCAGTGGTGGCCAAGACACTGCTCCTCCTCCTGGCTTCCAGCTTGTTTATATATATATATATATATATATATATATATATATATATATATGTGTGTGTATATATATATATATATATATAGTGAAGTGAATTATATTTATATAGCGCTTTTTCTCTAGTGACTCAAAGCGCTTTATATCAGGAAAGTCACAGCCCCACCATCGCCCCTCACCCTGATTGACTCTCCCACCCCCGTCTCCATTGTGGACTCCATCCGTTTCCTGGGCACCACCATTACCCAGGACCTCAAGTAGGAGCCGACCATCAGCTCCCTCATCAAGAAGGCCCAGCAGAGGATGTACTTCCTGCGGCAACTGAAAGTGCCGACTGAGATGCTGGTGCAGTTCTACGCAGCCAACATCGAGTCCATCCTCACCTCCTCCATCACCGTGTGGTTCCCTGGCGCCACAGTCCGGGACAAGCATCGATTGCAGCGCATGGTACGTGCTGCTGAGAAGGTGATTGGCTGCAAACTTCCACCCCTCCAGGACCTGTTCTCCTCCAGGACCAGGAGGTGTGTGGGTCAGATCACAGCTGACTCTTCCCACCCTGGACACAAACTATTCTTCCCTCTTCTCTCAGGTAGGAGACTACGGTCCATCCAGACCTACACCTCCCGCCATCTAAACAGTTTTTTCCCCTCGGCCATCGGACACGTGAACAATAACAGGATCTGATAGCTCAGTTACAGTTCATGTTATTCTATTCTGTGTTATATGTGTTTTATGTTGCACGATTGCGCCAAGTAAAATTCCTAGTTTGTGAACCCGTTCTCAAACAATGGCCATAAGAACTTTTCTGATTCTGAAACCCAATATCTAAGTTACATTTAAACCAGTGTATATAAGGGGTGTGGGAAAAAATCAAATTTTTAAAAAAATTAAAAAATTGTTTATCAATCCAACAAACTGATACAGAGCAATACCATAACAATGCAATCCAATTCCAAAACCAAACCTGACCCAGCAACACTCAGAAATGCAATAAACAGAGCAATTGAGGAGACACAAAAACGACACAGAACAAACCAAAAGTAGTGAAACAAAAATGAATATTTTCAACAAGTTATAATTTCAGCATAGCAGTGATCAAAAATCCCTCATTGACATTAAAAATTAAAAAAAGAACAATAGTGTCGCAGTGGCTTACACTTGCATCGCAACTCATAAGCTTGACAACACACTGTGTCCAATGTTTTCACAAAGATAAAATAAGTCATATTTTTGGTTCGTTTAATAGTTAAAACAAAATTACATTATTGCAATCAGTTGATAAAACATTGTCCTTTACAATTATAAAAGCTTTTTTTTTTTTAAATCTACTACTTTGCTAGCATGTCAGCAGACTGGGGTATATCCTGCTGAAATCCTATGTATTGAATGAATACAGAATCGTTTTGAATCGGAAAAATATCGTTTTTGAATCGAAAATCGCGTTGAATCCAAAAAATCGATATATTATCGAATCGCGACCCCAAGAATCGATATTGAATCGAATCGTGGGACACCCAAAGATTTGCAGCCCTAATATATATATATATATATATATATATATATATATATGTAATGGTGTAGAAAACAGAAGTTCATTATACTTCATTAAATTATGAATGAAGTGTTGCAACAGCGCCTGTTGCTGGCGAGAAGTGGTATGTACAGTTACCTGTGGGAAGTGCTCAGAACTGTGAATCCTTCCAAAGTGGTGAGACACGTTTTTGTATTGTCCGGGATTGATTACTAATAAGTGAATATTGACTGTTTATATTTTGATTAGTACGGCGTGGCGCAGCGGGAGAGTGGCCGCGCAACCCGAGGGTCCCTGGTTCAATCCCCACCTAGTACCAACCTCGTCACGTCCGATTGTGTCCTGAGCAAGACACTTCACCCTTGCTCCTGATGGGTGCTGGTTAGCGCCTTGCATGGCAGCTCCCTCCATCAGTGTGTGAATGGGTAAATGTGGAAGTAGTGTCAAAGCGCTTAGAGTACCTTGAAGGTAGAGAAGTGCTATACAAGTACAACCCATTTATCATTTACTTTTTATCGTACACATAAAAAGGTTCGCTAATTGATATTGACCAAAACTGTATCCTAAAGTGATATTTTGAAGACAATAACACACTTTTACTGTGTAAACTAATTGGTGATTGTTGATGTGTTATATAGAGAATCCCATGAACCAAGTGGACTCACAGTCTCACAGTTTGCACTGTTTTGCAGGTAATATTATATTCCATGCCACTGTCATCGTTTGGTTGTTCACATAGTTGTCCTCACCTATTGTTATTATGCTAATGGTAGATTGACTTGGCCGCAGCCTGGTTGATCAACCGCATGGTTTGAAGCAGCCATTTTTAGATTAGATTAGATTAGATAGTACTTTATTTATTCCGTCAGGAGAGTTCCTTCAGGAAAATAAAAATTTTCAGCACAATCCCATTCAAGTTTAAACAAACATTACAGGGAGACAGAACAGGATCGCTGACGGGTCTTCCGGCTTCCAGCGCCCCTTAAAAAAAAAGATGAGATACAGGTAAACAAGGGGGGGGGATGGGAGAAAAAAATAGAAGATTAAAATAAAATTTAAAAAAATCGGTCTTAGCCTGGGCCCTGGACAGGAGGTGCAGACTGAGGGCCAAGGGAAAAAATAAAAAATAAAATAAAAATAATAACTAAAAATAAAATAAAAATAAAAAACTCATAGCCATGGTACACATCCCTCTTCCATGTGTGTAAGAGGGAAACATCAAACATCAAAGAACACAAAGGACATTAAAGACATTAAAGCAGCAGATACAACCAGACACTTCTACATACAGCTATGAATAAAAAGTAAAAAAAACATATCCACTGTGGTGGCCTCTGCGGTGTTCCACGCCATCGTCCGCTGGGGTGGAGGGAGCATGGCCAGAGACAGGAGCAGACCCAACAAAGCAACCAAGACAGCCGACTCCACTTTCGGCCAGTGTCCAGTCCGCATGGTTGAGCGAGGATACGTCTGAGGTGACTGAGGTGTCCGACACCTGCTCACCCAGCCAAGACACCGCGAAGCCTCTCTGTCCCAGCGCTCAGTGCTAGCTCCGCAGCCCGGTCCCCCTCATCCACATCTCCTCCAGTCCCTCCAAACTCTGCAGTCCTGTCCCCTCATCCGCACCTCCTCCAGTCCCTCCAAACAGACACCCAGCAGCTTGTCTCTATGGCCAAAAGGCTCCCAGGAGGCAGATCCAGAAGTCCACAAAAAAAGCACCACAGAGGTCACGAAAGTACCACCCCTTGTCACACAGTCCCAAAGGGTCCCGGACCAAAAGGCAGAAAAATATAATAAGACATGAAAACAAGAGGGAAACACAAAAGGATGACATAAGAGCACAGAGCTCCTGCCAACAGCAGCCACTACAGCAGCGCCATCTTGGAAAAAAATTTTTTGATGCTGGGTGTGTTTAGGGACATCCTGTAATATGTAGTGTCTGTAAATTTACTGTGTATTTTGCATATAAAAAAGGATTATTGTTAATTTGAGTACACCATTGTCAGTATATGTGAAACCAATGGAGAAATGAATATGAAAATTAGTATGAAGATTTGGTTTAAACACTATACGATCACACCCAAATGTCACATGTTGTTTGTACAATGAAACTGTGGTTTATTATGTCAAACATCAGAACTGTGACGCCTCCAAAGTAAGAATCCTGTGACCGAAGTGAACTCAGTCTTACAATTTGCACTGTTTTGCAGGACACTGTTATAAAAGAAATTCATAATCCACCTGGTGCCAGTGATATGTTGAAGCGACAGCAGTGTGGAGCTGCATTTTGCCACATACAGTTGTGGACCTTCACATAAAAAAAAAAAATATATATATATATATATATATATATATATATATATATATATTACTGTATGTAGATAGAGTCAGTAAGTCCCATTTACAAACACAAATATTGTTGTCCAGTGTTTATTGTGTGAAAAAGTGGCACATTGACACTGTTACATAAACCCTGATATAAAAAGCACAGTAATGTAATCCTGAGCATCATCCTTCACAGCAAAATGTTTTTTATAATTTGAATGGCAGCTTGCTTTGTCATATACACAAAACAAGATGGATGCTACGTTTTACAAATCCCACAATTTTATTATTTCACCAGTGTTACATTGTTCATTACAACTACACTTATTGGATCATGTTACTCTTCATTATAAAATAAAAAGTCACATTGTGGCTGAACGGTAAACGTCGTCAGTGAGATAAGGTGTCAGATTCACTACACCCTAATTATAAAGATAATTTGTAATGCATTGAAAATCTTTTTTTTTTTTAAATTTTGTGGCTTTTAGCAAGTACACACACACCATATTTGAGTTGTGTTATACTGCTAGTTTTAATTGTATATTTTGGATATGTACAATTATGTCATACTCTTCATTAAAAACACTTGTAAGTGTACACAAGTGTATTGTATGTACAGTACAACATGGATCTGGCCTTGTCATGGCAAGCGAGTAGTGCGTTTTGATGATGCAGAGAGTGTTTCCATCTATAGCTAGAGCCACTTGCAGGATCACAATTGACAGACTGGTCTATCAGGGAGGTTCCAGATGGACAAACTGTGGAACGTGGGAATGTCTTTTGATGGTAGCCCCACCATTTGTAAGTATCACGGGAGGGCTAACAACCACCCCAGGAGAAATGTTGTTACAAAACCAATCAGAAAAATGGGACTGAACAACCTGGAACTGGACCCAAGCATGCCCTCAACCAACAAGTAAGGCTCAACCTTCGTCAGAGAACATGTGTTGCGACGTGGAATGGACAGATCTTCTGCCTGGAGCAGCCACCCTGCTGTCCTGAGAGCTACCGCTATATAGTCACCCTGGCGGGATTGCGAATCACGATGGCAGAGCAATGGTGGTGAAACAACAGCAGGCGACCACTTCTACATCTGGAATGGGTCTGGGACACAGCTGGGCCTTATGGTGTAGAAACCTGTGTTAGCACTCATGCACTAATGTTATTGTTGCTTATTGATGAAGACATTAAGGATGCCTTCTTCAACCAGCTGCACCAAAATGTTGCACAACCACATAATATCACACTCACAGCATGATATCACTGATTAAAATGCCACTCTTTGCTCTATTGTATACACAAATTGAGTCGTAAGCTATCCAACAGTACCTGTGATGGTAAGCTATCTTGTATGTAAATTAGTGGAATGAAAATAAATGCTGTGTACTATTAAAAATAAGTCTAAATAGAACTGCGATACAGCATAGAACAGGGGTCAGCAACTTTTTGGACCTAAAGAGCCATTTGGGCCAGTTTCTACTAAGTCAAAACCCACTTGGAGCCACAAGACCTATTTGATCACTATAATGAAGTTAATGCTAATAAGGTTAATGGTTTCCCTGTAGGTAACGACCAACACCTGTCACCACCTGACAATTAGTCAAGATCCAACTTTGCAGCATTTTTGTTTTATGATGTTATCACCAGTTCTAGGCAAATTATTCTGAATAATAAGTTATGGTAAATACAGTGACTGAATGTGCTTAGGTGGCTGTATCTCTCCTTGTCCATGAACTGAATATTGGTGCATTACATGATTAACACTTTGAGTAGTTGATGATTATTCCCCCATAGTACAAACCCTGTTTCCATATGAGTTGGTAAAAAATGTTAGATGTAAATATAAACGGAATACAATGATTTGAAAATCATTTTGAAACCATATTCAGTTAAATATGCTACAAAGACAACATATTTAATGTACAAACTGATGAACATTTTTTTTGCAAATAATCATTAACATTAGAATTTGATGCCAGCAACACGTGACATGAATTGATTAACGTGGACCCCAACTTAAACAAGTTGAAAAACTTATTCGGGTGTTACCATTTAGTGGTCAATTGTACGGAATATGTACTGAACTGTGCAATCTACTAATAAAAGTATCAGTCAATCAATCAAAACAAAGAAGTTGGGAAAGTTGGCAATAAATCCTGATAATGTTGAGGAATGCTCATCAAACACTTAATTTGTAACATCCCACAGGTGTGCAGGCTAATTGGGAACAGGTGGAGGCCATGCTTGGGGATAAAAACAGCTTCCCAAAAAATGCTCAGTCTTTCACAACTGCGTGAGCAAATAGTCAAACAGTTTAAGAACAACGTTTCTCAAAGTGTAATTGCAAGAAATGTAGGGATTTCAACATCTACGGTCCATGATATCATCAAAAGGTTCAGAGAATCTGGAGAAATCACTCCACGTAAGCGGCATGGCCGGAAACCAACATTGAATGACCGTGACCTTTGATCCCTCAGACGGCACTGTATCAAAAACCGATCTGTGGTGATCCACATGGGCTCAGGAACACTTCAGAAAACCCCTGTCACTAAATACAGTTTGTCAAGTGCAAGTTGAAGCTCTACTATGCAAAGCAAAAGCCATTTATCAACAACATCCAGAAACACCACTGGCTTCTCTGGGCCCGAGATCATCTAAGATGGACTGATGCAACGTGGAAAAGTGTTCTGTGGTCTGACGAGTCCACATTTCAAATTGTTTTTGGAAATATTCGTCATTGTGTCATCAAAGGGGAAGCGAACCATCCAGACTGTTATTGACGCAAAGTTTAAAAGCCAGCATCTGTGATGGTATGGGGGTGCATTAGTGCCCAAGGAATGGGTAACTTAGACATATGTGAAGGCACCATTAATGCTGAAAGGTACATACAGGTTTGAGAGTTATTATTCAGCACATGTTACAACAGCGTGGCTTCGTAAAAAAAGAGTGCTGGTACTTTTCTGGCCCGCCTGCAGTCCTAACCTGTCTCCCATCTGTGTGGCGCAATATGAAGCGTAAAATACGACAGCGGAGACCCTGGCCTGTTGAATGACTGAAGCTCTACATAAAACAAGAATGGGAAAGAATTCCACTTTCAAAGCTTCAACAATTAGTTTTGTCAGTTCCCAAACGTTTATTGAGTGTTGTTAAAAGAAAAAGGTAATGTAACACAGTGGTGAACATGCCCTTTCCCAACTACTTTGGCACGTGTTGCAGCCATGAAATTCTAAGTTCAATATTATTTGCAAAAAAAAATAAAGTTTATGAGTTTGAACAACAAATATCTTGTCTTTGTAGTGCATTCAATTGAATATGGGTTGAAAAGGATTTGCAAATCATTGTATTCCGTTTATATTTACATCTAACACAGTTTCTCAACTCATATGGAAACAGGGTTGTAGTTTAAGTTGGGTGTGGAATGCCAATATTATGCAACAGCAATATGCCTAACACTAGTTGTCAAACATCTAATTTGCTGTATGTTTCTCATTTACTTGGTATTTTCATGTTTCTGTACTATTGCTCTATTCTTTAGATATAACTGCTGTGTCAAGGCGAGCTGTGCCCCTCCAAATGTGATTGTGTAGCGTGATGATCGCCTAAAATAAAGTCTAACCTTACGTAACAGTGACGCGGCAAAGACTGTAATTGGTTGGCTTTTAGTCGTCCTGTGTTGATGCGGTTCAATCATGAAGCTTATTGCCCACCTTTGCAAAAATGTTTTCTTTGTTAGCAATTAAAGTATGTAAATAACACCAGTTCCAATAACTCTCAATCCCTCTCTAGTTACCGTTGTTTATTAGCAAAAAAGGAAACTAACAAGATCAATCATGTTAAGTGTCATGGTTTCTCACCAGAAAACACTGCCCAGAGAATTGAATTGCTGATGCAGACCTTTGAAAGACTCATGACGGTGCCTCAAGGGACAGCGTAGTGGCTACATTACACAAGAGCATAATCTAGCTGGAGTCACAACAGTGGGATAAAATGCGGCTCCAGAGCTGCGGGTTACAGACCCATGGCACAGACTAATCAGCTAAGAAAAATAAATTGTCTAATAAGTCAGGAGAGACAATGATATCCACACAGTACAACAAGACTTCAGCCATAAAAATGAATGAGTAGATAAATGACACACATCTTTCAGCCGCACATTTATGGCAACTTGGAAAAAAGTGTGTGAACATTCTGGGGGTTTAGAAGGCACATAAATTCAAACAAGGATGCCTGCTTACCAAGTACAGACTTGCATGTATTTCATCAGGCAGCTACAGTTCTCACGTCTTGTTTTCTAAATATACTGTATATCTATGCAGTATGCACTCAAATCCAAAAAACAGAAATTTTGCAATTATGCATACATCAGCAGTCAAAAAAACCTTCTATACAGTAAGTAAATATAATACATTCATAATATATACAATATAATAATAATCCCATGAGTTTAGGACCACCATCTTTACAACAGATTCATAGATCTCAGGGTACCTTTTAAACTTTAAAAACTCTTCCATTCCCAAAAAAACTGTCTCTACATAGACACAGCAAAGATTCTGAGTGGTTCACCATATTCAGTGGCATGCAACAAGACTCTGGGCTCCCCCCAAACCTCTTTAATTGTGTCACAGACCACCTGGTCAAAGATCCCAAGAGTGTGTCTACCACCCGCTCCACATGGAGTATGCTGACCATATCATTGTGTTCAACGTGGAAGAGACAGAGAAGCTTGGCCTTCAGTTAAGTTGGTCTAAGATAAAGTGAAGGATCCATGTGATAGGTGAAAAAGTTGTTCAGCCTGTTGTGACTTCCAAATCTTTGTGTATCTGGCCTCAACTGTGAGCCAAGATTTAGACGTGAAATCGGAGATCATCCACAGATCATTAACTTTACAATCGATCTGGAAACCACTTCGGCAACACAATATAATCTCTCACCGTGTGTGAGATCCTTCTCTATGGTTCGGAAAGATATCCTTTGAACAACAAAAAAATAAGATCCCCTCGGGACCAATGAGAACATCAGGTGGTCTGAACCAGTTATGAGAGCCTACACGTCTGCACGCTTTATCCTTTCTCACAGCACAGACACGCATAAGATGGTATTTCATTTCCGCCAGCAGAGTCCAGACCAAACAACACAATCCTGTTAATGTCCCGCCACAGGTTGGAAAAGACCTGGAGGCAAGCCCAACCCAAGACTGACAGCTCTGGACAAAACTGGTCAACCTGACTGACTCTCCAAATACTGTGCAGCCAATACTTGCCACTGTGATTTCACTCAGTAGTGTAATATCAAAGTGTGCTGCTGAGTGTGGGTGTTACAAACTTATTCCAGCAAATAAAACACAAGTGTCCATACAGGAGGAATGTGCCAGTCTCCACGAGGGCACACGACTGCCACAGGCAACAAACTCCCACTAAAAATCTGCTTTGGTGTAGTGGAAATTATTTATGAAGGTAGCGCTAAAGAAAAAAAGATGGAGGTTTATCAGTGAAGCTATTGCCATGTGCCCTGTAATTTGAGGCAGTGTTTGAAGCGACATCATGGAAAAGTTTATATTTTTAGTTTTTCTTTTTGTAATTTTTACAAATATCTTTGTTGTTGTGTTGTACACATTTGGTTTATCATCATCTACAACCAATAGTAGTTTTTACTTCAGACTTTAATTAATTCAAACTTTTGTATTTAATAAGTGGAATGTTATTATATTGTTGATAATGTAAATTGTTGTATTTTGTTTATATATTGTTTGTTGATAAATATATATTTTTTGTCAAATGTTTTATTCTTATTTAAAGGCAAAATCACAAAATCTTCTAATGATCTTGAAGTAAAGAGTATTGGTATCTGCAATCCTGACCCTCTATTTAAATCAGTACTATCGCCCACGCTTACTGGACATGATATTTGTGGCGCCCCTTACGGAAAGTGGCATGGGAGACAGGTATGAAGAGAGACAATTAGACATCACAAGTGGACATGTCTGTAAATGTAGACAAGGAAGTGAGAAAACATTTGAATTACAATTTGAGCCATCGCTATTTGCAAATCACATAATCTGTGAGGAAAGGGGTGATCTCTGGCATATGTTCATCAGGTATCACGCACAGAGCGCCATTGATGAAGCCAGGGTTTTTGTGTCTTCATCAGTAGTGGTTCTGAAAAGGGTGCGATTTTTCTTGAGAATAAACTGGTTTTAGAGTTAAATAAATGCATTAAGCTGTGCTCTTCATGCATCCACACAATTAAATCTACTCCATATACAGAACCTTCACTTTGTCCCATATGTTAATATATGATCTATCCCTGTGTTGTGGGGAGGTGATCTGGAGTGATGAGCGCTGGAAGGGAGCCTCGCCCAGGTTGCCATTGATGCAAGAAGCATCAGTGACTGTGGCAGTGATGACTGTGCAACCAACCAACATTATCTTAACAAGGTGTGTAGTGGCTTGTTGTTGAAGGCAGACTGGCTTTCGAGCAGAGCTATTGATATTCAGGATAGCTATAAATAAGTACAGGATAGCTATAGAGCAGAGCTTTAGATGTACAAGATAAGGCAAGCTTGGTTAAATAGTCTACCTGATCGGCCATCACCTCCACTGTGTTGGTTGTAAAAGGTCTTCATGCAAACATTGACCAAGCAAATGTGCATCTGCAGCTCTGCTCCAATCACAACAGCCGCTAAATACCGTTAGAAAACACAACACAACGCCAGTGGAATAAGGACTACCAATAGGAAATAGGTCACTCTGTACAGGTGAAGCGGTGAGAAGGTCACCATGGCGATAGACACAGGTAATGGGAGGAAGGAAGTCAGATTCAGCAGTTTACTAAAAAAACAACACAAGACAAAATATGGGATATTAGGCAGAATTTGGTGGGTTAGACTTTGTGATGTATGTGCTGACATACCTATTGCTGAGCTTGGAAGCATTGGCGCTAATAAGCAGCATGTATGCAAAAATGACAGGTACAAAGTAAGGCCAGCAGGGGTCAGGTTCAAGCTGGGAGGAGTACCTGCAAAAGAACACAATAGAAAGCTCCAATATCCACCTGTTCAACTAAAGGTACATTTTGCAAATGAAGGTTAGAATTGTCTCAATTATATTTTAGTCTTCATGTTAAAACGATTCCTGTTATGGTGTTTCGCGTTAGGGCGTTTCCAATCAAGTTTCCTGTTGAAGCAGTTTGTGTTTGGTGTATTGTTAGAATGTTTCCAGTTCCTGTGTTTCTGTTTTTCTGTTCTGACATTTAGCGTTACACTTTCTGTTTCGACATTTTGTGTTACGATGTCTCGCGTAACACTTTACTGTGATTATGTTTCGTGTTACAACATTTTGGGTTACATTTCCTGCATGTAATTATGTTTTCTTTTAAATTAGTGATGTACTGTATATATAATGTATATTTGATAGTGTATATCTTTAGTTAGTGTGTTTAATAATAATATGTGAATTTGGAACTTACCTTCAACTACATCGGGTTGGTGTAACACATGTCATAGTGAATGCCATAAGAACAGCCAGTGTCTCATTCACTAGCATTAGCTAATAGCTATCCAAAACATAACTTAATTTTTCCAAGGATGGGTGTGAAGAAAGTGATTATGATTGTGTATTAATGTTTATATTGTAATACCACTTTATTGTTTACTCTTTTTTTTACTTGTCTATTTTCTTTATTTTTTCTGGCTTAATGCCCTCTTTGGTTCATGGGTAGGGGATGGATGAGACAGGCTTTTAGCCTGGGGGTTTTGTTTACACTGTTCTAAATGGAAACAAAAATAGCATTGTATGTGTCTTCTATATAAGTGTTTATAGTGTACGTATATGTATGTATGATTGCATGTTCTTTTTGTTTTGCATAATCAATGCTCAATAAAATAAAATAAAACATGTGATTGAGGTGCATGCGTGCTAGCGTGCATGTGTGCGTGCGAGTTGCTGACTTGAAAATCTGCGTCACACTGAAGCAGGAGGAGTGAATAAAAATATATAATAACGCCAGCCAAATGAATATCTAATTTACTTTTATCCATGAAAAGATGGAGAAGCTGCTGATGGTGTGTTTGACGGAGAAGCACCTCGACCCTGCTGGAACTTTGCCTTAACACTACATACTTTCAATTCATGGGATTGTTTTACCGACAAAAACATGGTTGTGCCATGAAATCACATGTATAAATCACATAGTAGCAAACCTTTACATGTAGGACATGGAAAAGAGGGCTCATAGCTCACTTATCTGTACCAAGTTATTGGTACAGATAAGTGGATGACACATGGGTAAAAGTCAGAAAGCAAGAAGTGCAAGCCTTCACCAAGCACATTAAATCAGTGGACAAAAACATCAAGTTCACACGTGAGACTGTGATGTCCACATTGGAGAAAACAGGAGCGTCCATGTCAGGGTTTACCAAAAACCCACACACACCAATCTATACCTACTTTTCGACTTACACCACCCACTGCAACAGAAACTGGTCGTGATCAGAACCCTACAACACAGAGCTGATAATGTTCTTACCAGCCCACAGCCAAAAGAGAAAGAGCAAAGGCATTTGAGGGAAGCCCTCACTATAGATATCCCAGCTGGTCGTTTGTGAAAAGTGCATCCAACTCCAGAAATAATTAGGACAGAGTGGATCAAGAGCAAAACATACACAAACATATTGTCATTCCATATGTATCGGTTCTTTCTGAAGAACTCAGCATTTTTTTTTAACCAGCACAACATCCCAGTAGTGCATCCTAAAGACCGGACACCCAACATCCACAAAAACAATCTGGTGTATGCTATCCATTGTAATGATGAATGCACTGATTGATATATTAGGGACACAAAACAGCCACTAAGCCGCATGGCCCAGCATAGACAGGCAAACTCTTCAGGCCAAGACTCAGCTGTCTACCTGCACTTCAGAGAGAAACAGCACTTCTTTGAGAAAAGAAAATGACAGATTCTGGACAGAAAATACGGATGGTACAAAAGAGGAGTGAGGGAAGCCATCTATGTCAAGCTTTGCTCGTTTGCATTTAAAACAGTTGTTTTTCTCACTAAGGTAGGGTGAAACCATGCTTACCCAGGCACACCCTCCTAGCTTTGAAGTATAAATATTTGGGGTTATGGCACCAGCCACTAGACTAGATCTGACCAGTCTAAGTCTATGAGCAAGAACTGATGAAGCCTACTCGGATGAAAGGCGAAACGTCTTCTAAGAAAAACCAAACAGTCCAGTTGCAATCGATTGAATGCCCTGAGATGACAATGACCTGGATGATTGCGAACAATCATAGACAGCTGGAAGGAGATACCGTAAGAGTCCACTCTACAAGATAATTGCTGTACAGTATTATTGCATTACTCAATAAAACTACTTTACTGCAATTGATTATACTGAATTTTATTGTATAGTTTTTACTTCTATTATTTATTATCTAAAGGTTTTTTTTCTTCTTAAAAGTATGTTACATGTATAGTTGAATTTTAATGAATTTCAATGGACAACATTGATTTGAGATATGAGCTATTTTTGTATATTTGATGATGTATATTGTTAATTAAATTGATGATCATGTAAATTTGATAATGTATGTTGTTAGCTGGTTAAAGTGATGATCATCTACATTTGATGATGTATTTATTTTGTTCTTTGTAGTACATGTTAGACAGTGTGCAGAGCAGTAGTAATTTCAGTGAGGGTGCCAAAAAAGTATATGGACATAACAATAGTGAACAAACTAACCCCGCAGAAGGTACAGAATATTGAACTAATAAATAAACAGGCTTATAACTTAGTAAATGTGTTTGTCGGGAACAAATAAAGTGGATTTGCCAACAGACGGTGAACCAAATTATCAATAATAGACAAACTATCATAAATTAAAAACAAAAATCATGGAAATAATAATATAAAATATTATATGACAATAATAATTGTGTGCTCCTATATGACGATATTAATAGTGTGAACAGTGGAGCAACTGTGAAGACAGTTTTTTCAAACAGCAGACAGTGTCTTTTAATCTTGTTAATTTAACACTTTTAGAAGGCATGTGAAAGAATGATTGTGTAAGACTCTACCTCAAGTTGCGTATCCAGTGTAAAAGTGAGGGTGTACTGAGCATTACAGGTACAGTGAAGAGTGCACACAAGGTGAGGTGAAGCTGCAGGTCATCTCTGGCCTCTTGTAAAGCCAACTCTGACAGCAGGGCGGATGTGCCGTTACATTCTTTGGCCTTACTGGAATGTGCATTTCCTTTGTGCTTTTGAGGTACCTGCAAACATTTTAAGTACACATAGAAGTATACAGTTACTCGCACTCTGAGTATGCTAATCAAATAGACTTTTTCTTACCAGATTCAGAATGTGACTCAAGTACCTTTCAGTCATCTGTAGTCTTAGTACCTGCATGGACATATTCAATATACAAAAAGTTATTAACTGCTTCCTTGCTGTGTAGTACATTTCCTGTACAACATACAAAGCAACTAAATGACAACAAATTAAGACTTTATTGCAACTGACAGGACAGTGCAGTAGCCTGCAGAGCAGTGTACCACCACGAGCCGCTTTATAGGGTGATGGGGGAGATGGAGGTGGGACCAGAACAGACGGAAGCACAGTTGTAGCGCTAGCCTAATGACTAGGCTAAAGGCTAGACTGTGACTTAAATGTTATCTTTTCTATTAATTTTCTTTCATTATAATTGATTAGTGGTGAGGGATTATACATTTGATGATTTCATAAGTGTTTGAGGCATATTTAGGACGTGGATGATTTATCTTATTAGCAGCTTAGTTATCAATGAACAATGACAATTAAAGAGAGATAAGGAGGATCAGTGGAGCTGAATCTAATTTAATAGTTACAACATTCACTTTTAAAATGTTGATCCAAAGTCAGAAAAAAATGTAAACATTAAGCCAGCAGAAGGGTTTGGAGGGGATGCGTGAGATGCCTACAAAGAAGCATAATCCTGACTTTGATTAGGTGTCAAAAATAAGCGTTTTTCGGTGTCCCTGTTAAGAGTCAAAATTATATTATTTTCACATCTGTATTTTGGTTATTTTTATTACTAGAGTATTGGAAGGTTTTCCAGGGAAGCTACCGGAAGGAAGTGTTGGTTTTTGACCGGTTAAGCTATGTTTTAGCCAGCAACAACTTTTATCTATCTTCTAAAACCACACATTTGCAACCTAATAGCTAGCACAAAGTAATGTGAACTCCTATTCTCTCTGTTCAAATGAACAGCTGTTGCTATATGTTTCTTATGCTTGGAATATGTTGTAACATGTTGATTGGAAATCAACTGAGTTTATACCCTTGAATTCTTTTAAAAACAATTTAAATGCAGTAACCTAATTTACCTGCACTTGTTCTTTAATCGTGTTAATGTGTGTACCTGTTTGTTGTTACTGTTTATGATGTAGCTTTGTGGTAAATCCTGGCCCCACCTCTTGGCCAGGACTCCATTGAAAATAAGGTACTAATTCTCAATGGGATTTTTTCCTGCATTCTAATCCTTGGCCATTTTAACGAATGGAGCATAACATTTTAGTTCTAATCCTGATTATCTTAACTGACTTTACCTCTTTGACATCTACGAGTCAGAAAGCTTCCAGGTAGAAAGTAGTGTTATGGGCTGCGGGCAAAACACTATAGTCTCAATTGCTAGCTTTTTTTTTTTTTTTTGCTTTTAGCAGGAGGTCTTAGAATGTACCGGCCAAGAATAGTGGACATCTACTGTAATGGTCCCAAGTCCCCCATAAATATCTTGAAGCCACACAACATGAAGAAGCTGAATATATCAACTATTGCTGCTATGTCAAAGGAGGAACATGTTCTGGACTCACTCTGTACAGGTGCAGCAGAAAGGCAGCAAAGATTGACAATGCTCCACAGCATGTTGCGCCCACAACAGTCAGAAGCAGAGTGACAAGAAGCTGAGTCCGCAGTTGTAGTGTACCACACTCACTTGAGATGGAGGGTCTAGCACATGGAACATGTATTTATTACGTATTTGAATACTACTTTCTATAATAGGGGTCCCCAAACTACGGCCCGCGAGTAGTCCCAAGTTAAAAAAACAAAAAAAGACTCCCTCCCCTTTTTTTTAACTCAATGAGGCCCCCGGGTCAAAATGTTTGGGGACCCCTGTTCTATAGTATATACTTGTATTTGTGCATCATATGACTGTACAGCAGCTTTGTCTAAACATGGCAATTGAAGGACCATTTGGATATTGTTTACATTCAATTCATATTAAACATGCTAAAATCAATACAATGGAGCCTTAATATACTTGCATAATTGGTTCTTCAACATGGTTCATAAATAGAAAGATTGAAGCAAATTTCTCCATAAGAAACAATGTAAATATAAATAATGGGTTCCAGCCTCGACAGAAGTTCCTATTTTAGTAAGGGTTTGTACATTTTGAACACAATATAAAGTGCTACACAGTATCTTCAAAATGAAACATAAGGGGGTACAGGATCAACTATCTTTAATTAACAAGCCAAAACAACTAAAACAAGCTTAACTTTCATTCAGTCAACCATTCACCCCGTACTGCAATCACTCTGACCGGGGAGTGAAATGCACATGACGCAGCCCCCAATCCAAATGCAATCGACCTGGCCATCCAATAAGTAAAAACATGGAACGGAAATCCACCACCACCAACTGGCCTCGAAATGATGGACCACCATGGGTCAAAGAAAAAGGCACAAACCCAGAGGTGACCTGCCTCGAGACGAAAGTAAAAATGATAACAAACCACAGAAAACACCGGGCAAAGCAACCCCGAGTCACCTCAATTCCGACGCTGACAACCCCAGTGACCAGCTGGGGGAAGACAGAGCTCAATGACTTCTGTAGTAGGCTACTGTATTATAGTCTTTTGTTACATTTGTGAATAAACAAAAACGCCTGTGAAATTATCTTATGTTTAATACATAGACGTGTGCGGTGAACTGGTGTACAAAATGAAACATTTCCAAAAATTAAATGGGTGCATCTTGTATTGAAGTGCGATTTATAGTTTGGAAATAATGGTAAAAGTAACTCATTCTGAATGTTTTGAAAACCCTCTACATTTAACATTCGTGTTATAGGTTATTTGCATCCTGGCCAAAATCAATGTATTTTACACATGACTCCCCAATACCTGCCATGTGGGCGTTCTGTGAGCAAATATTTACACGTGCCACCCGGGCGTCTAAATCTAGTACACATGATCATCATGAAAATCATCCAAAAGTCTTGTTAGTTGGTGCAATTTTTTGTGAGTTTATTTAGTTTTTCTACGTTGTCCAAACACTCCTTCAAAATATTTGATTCCTAGAATGTGCCGTGAGCCAAAGGCAACTTTGGACATGGCTGCTGTACAGCGTTTCCATAGTTGGTACCTGTGCAGCACAGCTAATATAAGCGACATCAGGCGGGTGATGACTGTCAGCAGTGTGCTGCCCCAAAATGCAACAGCTGCCCCAAAGATGTAGAGCAGAGGGTGGAGGAGGTGTGGCCATTCTAGGCCTGCGGTCATGCCCTCATTAACGGTCTCATTAGGGAAGGTGGGTGGGGCCACATCCATTGGGGGAAGGCCAAGCAGTGACCACACATCTTTTGCCCATTTACAACTGAGAGGTTAAAGATGGCATGTTACTTTTGCAACATTTTCTTACATCAAAAATGCTCCACTGCCACTACCATACCTACCTTAATATGACATGGATGAAGTAAACAGGCATGTTGACTTTATGGGGTTGGAAGCTTTGACCCAGCAACAGGTGTGTGGCTGCAGGTTGACGTGATGTCAGGAGGGAGCAGAGCTGAACCCCACAGGCCAGGAGAAGTGTTACACTGGTATACGTTGGCACCATGGGGCCAAAGAACCTCAAAACCTGTCAAATGAGACAAGATTGTGCGACTAAACAACATGCACCATACAACGCATATGTTTCAAAGGACAATCCTCATCAAGCAACACAAACAGGAGAGGCGATGATGATTAAGGAGAAGGAATATGTCATTATTTTATGGGCATGAATATGATTTATTTTGGGCCAGCCATGATGTATTTGAGCAGTTCAGGGTGAAATGATTATATCAAGTACATCTTCATGATGTACATGAACAGCAAGAATATGTCAAGTGTTAATTTTGGCAGCAATCTTTAATTTAGTTTTAGTTATAGTCTTTTGAGAATTTTTTATTTTTAGTCCAATTTTAGTCACCTAAATCGATTTAGTTTTTGTCTAGTTTTAGTTGATGAAATTACACAACATTTTTTCAGCTAAAATTACAGTTAAGTTAGTCAACTAAAATATAAATTATGAAAGACAAGGAAGGTCTCTCTAAAGCTAATTTGAAAGCACCTTTATATAGACTACCTGCAAAGCATTTGTTTAACTCAAAAGCAGCATGAGCTTATTGTCAGGAATGGTGTGTGACGCTTACAATGGTCAATCCCAATAAATATCTTTCAGACACTTTTTGTATTTTTCATGCTATGACTCTGACAAAGAGGTCTGTATGTGTGTTGTAAAACAGAGTTACGATGCATGCCTTCACTATAATTGATTTGTGAATGCAGGAGCACCGAAAGCAGCAAATACACACAGTTTTAACTTACATTTGTGTAGATGTCACGATGACTTGCCTGCTGAAGGCATCATATGACATTAAAAATAAAATGTGTCCTCTTCACTTGTGGAAAAGACCTCTTTCATATGTGTGCTGTTAAAGAGCTATGATGGGATATATTCCGAACTTGTCCCACCTATCTGCAAGACAAAACTAAATATGATTGGAATTTGTTTCCGTCAACATTATCGTCTCGTTTGTATTACTCGACGAAAATGTGAGTTAATTGTGTTACCGTCTTAGTCAACGTGCATTTTGTGTTTATTCATTATCGTCTTATTGTAATCAGGGGGAAAAAGGCTGTTGACGATAACTAAGATGAAAATTATTAGTCAACAAATTAACACTGATACTTTGAATTTAAATATTTTGAATTATAAACTGGTTTGAAAATATTCAATCCCTTGAACTTTTCCATGTTTTGTCATGTTATAACCACAAACAAAAATATATATTTTTTGACAATTTATGTCAAGAATCAACACAAAGTGGTCGATGATTGAAAAGTCCAAGGATTGTTTTAAAATTTACAAATTGAAACACTGTAAATGTATTATTTTTACAATAATCATGTTTTATCATTACATAATCATCCATAGATAAATATGGTTACATAATTGTATTATCATGTTTCAAAACATCATATTTTATTATGATATTATCATCTTTAATCATATTGTCATCCTTTATCAATAAAATGTCTTATTTTATCATTATATAATTGTAAAACGTAATACATTTAAGGTCAATAATTGAGCACATATATAACAAAATTTAGACATCATTTACACATCTATGTTTATACATCCTGACATTTTATTCGGGCTATGTGCAATCCATCATAAAACTTTATTCAAGCTATTTGCAATACAATATAGCATTTTACAGTAGAAGAATATACATTTATTTTTAGCCTTGTAATATTTTTTAATTTTATCTTTATTTTTAAACCAATTTACTGGCATTTGAGCGGCCCTTTTCCTGAATGTGAACAAGTCTGTAATAGTGATCCTGACCTTTCCCTGTGTATACGTACATTCAAATAACAATAACAACTAGAACATTCCAGCAGAAATTTTGATGGGCCTGCTATTTGTGCCCTTGACGTCTGGTCGGTGGTCGCTGGAAGCCGGCGTACCTTTAAGATGGTGCCAAGTTTCTGAATCCTTAAGTTTTAGGTGCAACCGTACAAAATGAGCTACAGATCCATCCATTCATCCATTTTCTACTGCTTATTCCCTTTGGGTTCGCGGGGGGCGCTGGTGCCTATCTCAGCTACAATCGGGCGGAAGGCGGGGTACACCCTGGACAAGTCGCCACCTTATCGCAGGGCCAACACACATTCACACAATAGGGCCAATTTAGTGTTGCCAATCAACCTATCCCAAGGTGCATGTCTTTGGAAGTGGGAGGAAGCCGGAGTACCCGGAGGCAACCCACGCATTCAGGGGGAGAACATGCAAACTCCACACAGAAAGATCCCGAGCCCGGCATTGAACCCAGGACCTTCGTATTGTAAGGCAGACCCACTAACCGCTCTCCACCGTGAAGCCCTGGTTAAAAGTTATAAAGTATAATATTATATCCATCCATCCATCCATCATAATATAATATAACATAATATAGTAAAAGTTATAAAGTATAACACAATAATTTCTTAACAGTATAATTGTAACCAGGAATAAGTCTTCAAGTAACAATATTCAAATACTAACATTGATGGGTAAGACCGAATTTGGTTTTATTCTGAATCCAGTGAAATAGACTGGTGGTTTTAGCTGATATAAAGACTTTCATGTGTTTAAATATGTTTATGTTTAAGTATTTGGCAGCCGCTTTTATCCAAAGCAAAAGAGATTAAAAAAAATACATATAAAACAATCACTGTAGACATTATCATTTGAGGGAAGATTGTAATACAAAATATCAATACAAAGTGTCAAGACAGAATAAACTCTCTGCTGCTGCAACAACAGAGTTACAGTCTATAGGTCCCTAAGATATATAGATATCTAATGTATTCATACATTGTTTGTATAGGATATACGCATGTATATATAACCTAATCATATTGTTTCTTTAACTTAAAAATAGCTGACCGTTTTTTCCCCCTTCTCTGCAATTATATTCCCAGGTTTGATCTTGGACGTCTGGTCACTTGGTCACAGCATATAAGAATATTGTATTACTGTTAAACCAACTATGAATAATAAAACACGTCAAAACATGTGTCCTTTATCATAGCTACAAGTATGACAAAAAACACGTGAAAATCAGTGGTATTCATTGAGATAAGATGAATTAAATGCGCTGACAGTTCATTGCTCCTGCCAAATGAATTGCACTGAGTAGAGCGGATCACCACTCCAAGATGGAGGCCCCTTCATCCCGTCAGTGCCAGCTGGCAGTAGCAGTCGATGCTGCGTCTACTTATAAGATGTCTATGGCTTCAATGCTTAGGCTGCTGCCCCGGCGACCCAATCTGGGATAAGCAGAAGATGGATGAATGGCCATGTTGTCTGTCAATGTTGTGTCCCCAAGGGGAGGGGCTGTCACGTGACCTCAAAGGAATTCGATGAACCTGCCGCTATTACAAAACGACCAGCAGTTTATGTAGGATTTGTTGAAAAACTTCATGCCAAACAAAGTCTCATAGTGGGCAAACGCCACGAGATATTGACTTTTCGTAAACACTGTGAGCGCCTCAAGGCTTTGGGGAACGTTCCGATGTTCTTAGATTTCTAATAAACGGAAAAAATGTCCGAGTTTCAGCAAGAAGGGAAATGTGAAGTTTTGTGTATTTGGGGTTTTTAGAGCAGACATTAAAAACTGCAATCAATAAAATATTTGGCTGACTTTCTTGGCTTTTTAGGGCCAACAGAAGCAAAATGTGAAACATGGCTTTCATAAAAGTGACATTTTCACCGTTTTATTTGTGTCATCGTTTTCACCGAAACACATGACAGTGGGATAAAAGATGTGGCCGTGAGGACAGGTTGTTCACAAAAAAAAAAGTGTATTTTCGTGGCTTCCACCCTAGTAAATTAGATTGTACGCCATCCGCCTTAATGGGGGAAGCCCAATGACGCTCGCCTCCTTCCGATGGCCCTCCAGCCAAAACCACACATTGGACAAAATATTTTTGGGCCAGGGTCAAAGTTGACCCGTGTGTGAACAAAATGAGACCTTAAGCACCAAGCTATGTGAAAGTATGGCTGAGTTACAAGAGGAGGTAATCTCGCTATTTTGAGCGTTCTTCCGACAAAAACCTCAATTATAAAGGTAATGTACCCATTCAATGAGCCCAAAGTGATTTGTTTCCGGAATGGTAATACGAAATGTTGCCAACTATAAATACAGCTGTCGCCCTCATCAAGACCTCTCCGACAGTATAAGATATGCAGAGGTATGTAGGGGTTTGTTGGTTGGTTCGTCGCGCATTAATCCCAAGAGTTAAAGAGAAAAACTGAGAAAATAAAATGGATGAATGACTTATATTTATAGCCACATTTGACTAACTGCACTAGAGCAAGCCCGGTCACAGGCAATTACAGAGCCTGCTAGCCTGGGTATGGAGTCAGTTAAGTTAGAACTAGCCAGCGCCAGGCTGGATGATCCCTGTACACATAGCAATTTTCGTAGAATAATACACAACTCACAAAATGTTTTTTCTACTGTGTCTATGACTACGTCAGAGTTAGACATGCGTTCTACTGAGGTGGCAAATTATGATGCGTTCAGTTTATCGCAGCGCCAAGTAGACAATCTGAAAATTCCCGTCATATCAATTCCTAGATATGGTCGTAATTATTTTAAGTACACTGCGCATAATAAACGCAACATTATTAATATTGCTACTACGGATAATTTTATCAACAACTCCTTAAAACAGCCCACTACCTATAATATGGGCTTTCTAAACATCAGATCTTCAGAGGTCATTAGAGACAACAACCTTAACGTCATCGGTCTTAGCGAAACCTGGCTTAAACCAGACGACTTTTTTGCGATAAATGAGGCATCCCCTCCTAACTATACGAATGCGCATATTGCCCGTCACCTCAAAAGGGGAGGGGGTGTCGCACGAATATACAACGAAAACTTTAACTTTAGTCCTAACTTAAATAATAAATATAAATCGTTTGAGGTGCTTTCTATGAAGTCTGCCACACCTCTGCCTCTGTGCCTGGCCGTTATCTACCGCCCCCCAGGGCCCTATTCGGACTTTATTAGTGAATTCTCAGAGTTTGTTGCTGATCTAGTGACGCACGCCGATAATATAATTATAATGGGGACTTTAATATCCATATGAATACCCCATTGGACCCACCGTGCGTGGCGCTCCAGACTATAATTGATAGCTGTGGTCTTACACAAATAATAAATGAACCGACGCATCGCAGCGGTAATACGATAGACCTAGTGCTTGTCAGAGGTATCACCGTCTCCAAAGTTATGATACTCCCGTATACTAAAGTAATGTCCGATCATTACCTTATAAAATTCGAAGTTCAGACTCATGTTCGGCAAGCTAATAATAATAATAACTGCTATAGCAGCCGCAACATTAATGCTGCCACAACGACGACTCTTGCGGACCTACTGCCCTCGGTAATGGCACCGTTCCCAAAGTATGTGGGCTCTATTGATAACCTCACTAACAACTTTAACAACGCCCTGCGCGAAACCATTGATAGTATAGCACCGCTGAAGTTAAAAAAGGCTCCAAAAAGGCGTACGCCATGGTTTACTGAAGAAACTAGAGCTCAGAAATTATTATGTAGAAAGCTGGAACGCAAATGGCGCACGACTAAACTTGAGGTGCACCATCAAGCATGGTGTGATAGTTTAATAACTTATAAACGCATGCTTACCTTAGCTAAAACTAATTATTACTCAAATCTCATCCGCATTAATAAAAACGATCCAAAATTTTTGTTTAGTACAGTAGCATCGCTAACCCAACAAGGGACTCCTTCCAGTAGCTCCACCCATTCGGCAGATGACTTTATGAAGTTCTTTAATAAGAAAATTGAACTTATTAGAAAGGAGATTAAAGACAATGCGTCCCAGCTACAACGGGGTTATAGTAACACAGATACGATTGTATATACGGCGGATACTGCAAATATCCAAAATAGTTTCTCTCGTTTTGATGAAATAACATTAGAAGGATTGTTACAACGTGTAAATGGAATAAAACAAACAACATGTTTACTTGACCCACTTCCTGGGAAACTTATCAAGGAGCTTTTTGTATTATTAGGTCCATCAGTGCTAAATATTATAAACTTATCACTTTCCTCGGGCACTGTTCCCGTTGCATTCAAAAAAGCGGTTATTCATCCTCTCCTTAAAAGACCTAACCTCGATCCTGACCTCATGGTAAACTACCGACCGGTGTCTCACCTTCCCTTTATTTCGAAAATCCTCGAAAAAATTGTTGCAGAGCAGCTAAATGAGCACTTAGCGTTTAACAATCTATGTGAAACCTTTCAATCCGGTTTCAGGGCAAATCACTCGACTGAGACAGCCCTCGCAAAATTGACTAATGATCTATTGCTAACGATGGACTCTGATGCGTCATCTATGTTGCTGCTCCTCGATCTTAGCGCTGCTTTCGATACCGTCGATCATAATATTTTATTAGAGCGTATCAAAATACGAATTGGTATGTCAGACTCAGCCCTGTCATGGTTTAACTCTTATCTTACTGATAGGATGCAGTGCGTCTCCTATAACAGTGTGACCTCGGACTATGTTAAGGTAACGTGTGAAGTTCCCCAGGGTTCGGTCCTTGGCCCTGTACTCTTCAGCATCTACATGCTGCCGCTAGGTGACGTCATACGCAAATACGGTATTAGCTTTCACTGTTATGCTGATGACACCCAACTTTACATGCCCCTAAAGCTGACCAACACGCCGGACTGTAGTCAGTTGGAAGCGTGTCTTAATGAAATTAAACAATGGATGTCCGCTAACTTTTTGCAACTTAATGCCAAAAAAACGGAAATGCTGATTATCGGTCCTGCTAGACACCGACCTCTATTTAATAATACAACTTTAACATTTGACAACCAAATAATAAAACAAGGTGACTCTGTAAAAAATCTGGGTATTATCTTCGACCCAACTCTCTCCTTTGAGTCACACATTAAAAGCGTTACTAAAACGGCCTTCTTTCATCTCCGTAATATCGCAAAAATTCGCTCCATTTTGTCCACTAAAGACGCCGAGATCATTATCCATGCGTTTGTTACGTCTCGTCTCGATTACTGTAACGTATTATTTTCGGGTCTCCCCATGTCTAGCATTAAAAGATTACAGTTGGTACAAAATGCGGCTGCTAGACTTTTGACAAGAACAAGAAAGTTTGATCATATTACGCCTGTACTGGCTCACCTGCACTGGCTTCCTGTGCACTTAAGATGTGACTTTAAGGTTTTACTACTTACGTATAAAATACTACACGGTCTAGCTCCAGCCTATCTTGCCGATTGTATTGTACCGTATGTCCCGGCAAGAAATCTGCGTTCAAAAGACTCTGGCTTATTAGTGATTCCTAGAGCTCAAAAAAAGTCTGCGGGCTATAGAGCGTTTTCCGTTCGGGCTCCAGTACTTTGGAATGCCCTCCCGGTAACAGTTCGAGATGCTACCTCAGTAGAAGCATTTAAGTCTCATCTTAAAATTCATCTGTATACTCTAGCCTTTAAATAGACCTCCTTTTTAGACCAGTTGATCTGCCGCTTCTTTTCTTTCTCCTATGTCCCCCTCTCCCTTGTGGAGGGTGTCCGGTCCGATGACCATGGATGAAGTACTGACTGTCCAGAGTCGAGACCCAGGATGGACCGCTCGTCGGGACCCAGGATGGACCGCTCACCTGTATCGGTTGGGGACATCTCTACGCTGCTGATCCGCTTGAGACGGTTTCCTGTGGACGGGACTCTCACTGCTGTCTTGGAGCCACTATGGATTGAACTTTCACAGTATCATGTTGGACCCGCTCGACATCCATTGCTTTCGGTCCCCTAGAGGGGGGGGGGGTTGCCCACATCTGAGGTCCTCTCCAAGGTTTCTCATAGTCAGCATTGTCACTGGCGTCCCACTGAATGTGAATTCTCCCTGCCCACTGGGTGTGAGTTTTCCTTGCCCTTTTGTGGGTTCTTCCGAGGATGTTGTAGTCGTAATGATTTGTGCAGTCCTTTGAGACATTTGTGATTTGGGGATATATAAATAAAAATTGATTGATTGATAATCGTCATATCATCTTTAATCAATTATACTATCTTTTATCATATTATCATGTTCTATCACAGGGGTCCCCAAACGAATCTGGCCTGCCAGAATCCAAAATCCAGCCTGCGGTAAGTCCAAAGTTTAAAAAAAAAATAATAATAATTACATTTTTCGTATTTTTTATCATTATTTTGAAAACATCTGTCCTTTTTTAATTTATTAGGTACCGCTTGTTACTCTCGATGTCTCCTAGCTGCTCTGGCAAATCATATGGTCTAAAAATAGATTTTTCCATTTTTCCATTACATAAGGTGTGCACTCTTTCCGTCAATTAGTGCGCAAGGAACATGCATATATATGCGGCCCCTGAGTCAAAAAGTTTGGGCACCCCTGTTCTATCATATTGACATGGTTTAACGTATATTTTTTCTATCATATTACCATGTTTATCATATTCAACTTTTATCCTTATATTATCTTTTGTCGTTTTTCATATTTGTTTGGTTATTATGTCATTATGTTTTTTCTCATTATATCATAATCTTTTATCTTATCATATTCTATCATTACAGTATATTATATTTTATCAATATACTATTATATTTGATCATATATTTATGTTTTGTCATTATATTCTCATGTTTTATGTTATCAGTCTTTATAATAATATGTTCTATCATATATTATCCTGTTTTATCATTGTATTATGTTATTTTATATATTATCAATAAATAATCAGAGACACTAAATAAATAATCAGAAATAATAATCTAAACTAAACTAAACTAAGTATTTTCTCATACACGTTCGGTTGGCGGTTTAACAATAATAACGTTATGCTTCACACCCGGTCTAACAAACATAACAAGGAAAAATTGTCTTACAATAGATCATGCTCTTCTGTTACTCTGTGTTATTCTGTGATATTTTACCAAAGTAAATGTTTTCTGGTAGACTAAAATTAAGTGTATTATAATGGCAGCGGCGATTTGAAGGAGGAAGACTTATTTGAACAAACTCGTCCTCTTCATCGCTACTACTGAGACTTGGTTTCATACTGCAGTCATGCCTACCACTGCTCTCTGCAGCCTACATCAGGTCATTACAGTTCATTACACAATATTATTATCGCTATAATTCATGCTTATATGTCCAGATTGACAGTCCGCAATTGCAGAATATTTAATAGTCTGAACATTAAATTTTATTAATAAGTATGAAGAGAAGGTTAAAACATTGTCATGCAGGGATATGAATGCCATTAACTTGCACTACTGTGCAGAAGCTTGGGAAAATAATTACATTAGCACCCTATATCCAGTTATCACCCTGCAGAAGAAAGCAATGAGGGTCATTCATAAGGGAGGATGCAGGATCACACAAATACATTGATCTTACATTCAAAACTTTTGAAATTTAAAGATCTCCTGGAACTACAAACAAAACAAATTACATATAAAGCAAAAGCAGTTTAAAGTGAGTACAGTGGTTAAAAGATTAGTGATAATATGTTTTATTAAGTTCAATAAATGTATCATTGTACAAACCGAGTTTCCATATGAGTTGGGAAATTGTGTTAGATGTAAATATAAACGGAATACAATCCATCCATCCATCCATTTTCTACCGCTTATTCCCTTTTGGGGTCGCGGGGGGCGCTGGCGCCTATCTCAGCTACAATCGGGCGGAAGGCAGGGAACACCCTGGACAAGTCGCCACCTCATCGCAGACGGAATACAATGATTTGCAAATTATTTTCAACCCATGTTCAGTTGAATATGCTACAAAGACAACATATTTGATGTTCAAACTGATAAACAGGTTTTTTTTTGCAAATAATCATTAACTTTAGAATTTGATGCGAGCAACACGTGACAAAGAAGTTGGGAAAGGTGGCAATAAATACTGATAAAGTTGAGGAATGATCATCGAACACTTATTTGGAACATCCCACAGGTGTGCAGGCTAATTGGGAACAGGTGGGTGCCATGATTGGGTACAAGAGAAGCTTTCATGAAATGCTAAGTAACTCACAAACAAGGATGCGGCGAGGGTCACCAATTTGTAAGCAAATTGTCGAACAGTTTTAGAACAACATTTCTCAATGAGCTATTGCAAGGAATTTAGGGATTTCATCATCTACGGTCCGTAAAATCATCAAAAGGTTCAGAGAATCTGGAGAAATCACTGCATGTAAGCGATGATATTACAGACTTTTGGTCCCTCAGGCGGTACTGCATCAAAAACCGACAGTGTGTAAAGGATATCACCAGATGGGCTCAGAAACACCTCATAAAACCACTGTCAGTAACTATAGTTGGTTGCTACATCTGTAGGTGCAAGTTAAAACTCTGCTATGCAGAGCAAAATCCATTTATCAACAACACCAAGGAACGGCCCTGGCCTCGCTGGGCCCAAGCTCATCTAAGATGGACTGATGCAAAGTGTAAAAGTGTTCTGTGGTCTGACAAGTCCATATTTCAAATCATATTTGGAAACTGTGGACGTGGTGTCTTCCGGAACAAAGAGGAAAATAACCACCTGGATTGTTAAAGGCGCAAAGTTTAAAAGCCAGCATCTGTGATGGTATGGGGGTGCATTAGTGCCCAAGGCATGGGTAAGTTACACATCTGTGAAGGCACTATTAATGCTGAATGGTCCATACAGGTTTTGGAGCAACATATGTTGTCATCCAAGCGACGTTATCATGGACACTCCTGCTTATTTCAGCAAGACAATGCCAAGCCACATGTTACAACAGCGTGGTTTCGCAGTAAAAGAGTGCGGGTACTCTCCTGGCCCGCCTGCAGTCCAGACATGTCTCCCATCGAAAATGCGTGGCGCATTATGAAGTGTAAAATACGACAGCGGAGACCCCAGACTGTTGAACGACTAAAGCTTTACATAAAACAAGAACGAGAAAGAATTCCACTTTCAAAGATTCAACAATTAGTTTCGTCAGTTCCCAAACATTTATTGAGTGTTGTTAAAAGAAAAGGTGATGTAACACAGTGGTGAACATACCCTTTCCCAACTACTTTGGAATGTGTTGCAGCCATGAAATTCTAAGTTAATTATCATTTGCAAAAAAAAATTAAGTTTATGAGTTCGAACATCAAATATCTTGTCTTTGTAGTGCATTCAACTCAATATGGGTTGACAAGGATTTGCAAATCATTGTATTCCGTTTATATTTACATCCAACACAATTTCCCAACTCATATGGAAACAGGGTTTGTATATATTAATAATAATAATGGTAGTTAATAAGGATGTCCGATAATTGCAGACTGCCGATATTATCAGCCAATAAATGCTTTAAAATGTAATATCGGAAATTATCGCTATCGGTTTCATGATTATCGGTAACGGTTTCAATAAGAAAAATGTATGACTCTTTAAAACGCCGCACACTGACGTAGGGATAGGTACAGAGCGCCGATTTTCCTTTTAAGCACTGCCATATATCGGCCCAGGCTCATGATATCTACGATTTCTCAGCACACATGTTTATGCAATGCATACTTGTTCAACAGCCATATAGGTCACACTGAGGGTGGCCGTGTAAACAACTTTAACACTGTTACAAATATGCGCCACAGTGTAAACTCACACCAAACAAGAATGACAAACACATTTCAGGAGAACATCCGCACTGTAACACAACATAAACACAACAGAACAAATACCCAGAATCCCTTGCAGTACCAACTCTTCCGGGATGCTACAATATAAAACCCTGCTACCCCCTAACCCCCACAGGCTCCCTCCCCCCACTTCAACCTCTTCATAGTCTCTCTCAGGGAGAGCAAGTCCCAAATTCCAAATTGCTGTTTTGAAGCATGTTAAAAAAAATAATGCATTTTGTGACTTCAATAATAAATATGGCAGTGCCATGTGGGCATTTTTTTTCATAACTTCAGTTGATTTATTTTGGAAAACTTTGTTACATTTGTCAATGCATCCAGCGGGGCATTACGACAAAATTAGGCATAATAATGTGTTAATTCCACGACTATATATATCAGTATCGGTTGATATCGGTATCGGTAATTAAGAGTTGGACAATATCGGAATATCGGATATCGGTAAACAAACCCATTATCAGACATCTCTAGTAATTAATAATGATAGTAAGAAAGCTAATTATTTGATTTATAAAATAAGAAGTGAGAGTAAATATGTTTGGGTTCTTCTCACTCCTTTTGGGATGTGAAAAAACCCTACCATTATGTTTTGTTTTTATTTTTTATGTGTTTTCGTTAAGAAATATGTGTTTCTATTTCTGTACCTTACTGTAATGTTAAGATTTTTTCCCTCTTTCCATTGTTTTTTATTTTGCTTTGTTTTTAACATGTAGAAAATAAACTACTATTACTACTAATATGTAAAGTACAGAATTTCAGAAACATTTAATCATGTAAAAAAAAAAAGCTAACATCTTCGACAATCAAAGCATGATCATAACACATTTTGTGTTATTAATGCATCAAACTGCTATCTCAACATGGAAGTTTCGCTCCTCTCCTCTAAATGCAAGTGCTCCTAAAGCAGGATCACAAATTCTCTATTCCTAGAAAATAGAAAATCTGGCAAGACACCAAATATTTTTTTATTCTCTTTAAAAACGTGCTTATATCCTTTTAGTATTGAGCTGTTTCAAAAAGCATAATGTTTAAAAACATTTAATTAAAGCAAATTAATTGTCCAGTCATGGTATTAAAAACTTTAAACATGATTTCTTTGGAGTAAATTTATTAATGACGAAAAAAATAAAAATTCTGCAATAATCGCAATTAAATATTTTAATCATTTGACAGCCCTATGGCTATGTATAACTCATCTTACAAAAAAAACAATTTACCTGTCCCAACACCATGGGTAAAGACGTCCTGACTGACACCTGAGAAAATACTTAATATTAGATATTATATAGCTGCTGGGCACTGCCCAAATACTGTAGGCATTCTACCTTATATTGGCAGTTGGGGGCAGTGTGGAGCTGAAGGTGGACACTTGATACATTGTCTGGACTACATGTGTGGAGCGTCCCAGAGATCTCTGTCACTGATGGCACACTGGTGATAAGAGCACAGAGGAAGCAAAGATAATATGAATTGAATGTACATTTGAGCAAGGTAATAGTATTGACCTGGCTGTTGTTAAAGAGTCTTCCAAAAACCATGGCACTTTTATTCTGTAGACGCTGGGCAGTCTATCTGTTGGCGAACATGCAGTGAGTTTTTTTTCCATAGATTGTTTACATGTGTTTGAACAACAAAATGCAACTTACCTTTTTGGGCCTTACATTGACTTACAACACTAATCCTGAAAGCCTGATAGACCTAAAACACATCCATGCAGTGACAACCTGGTGAAAACATGTCTCGTCAGCACTGAAAAATACCTGACTAAAGTGTTGCAGCTCAATGGTGTGAAGAAGCCCAGTGAGGTTGATGGTGATATCACTGACAGTCCAACCTTCAAACACCACAATCAAATGTCAAGTCTGTCTCAAATATAACATGAGGATAGATTTGTACACAACTCACCAAAGGAGAGCACATGTGGAACAGGAACTGACAGACTCACAGATTTCTGTCTTTGCCATTCACACTCCACCATGAACTGTAATAAAGTTCAAAATCATAATATTCCACTTATCTTCTGTGTGGACACACACCCGCACGCATGCACACTACAATTTCCAGTTTCACATTTCACCATGTTCGAAAAGGAATAGGAAGAAGCATATCTTATTTAATCCTACCCCTTTTCCATTTCTTAACAATGTGTGCATTCATGTGTCTGTTCACTTGCTTGATTTGTAACAAACAAATGAAATAGAAAATAATCAAAAATGTACTCATTAATAATTATTTATAAGTTGTGAATCCCATAATAAGATGAATATGATGATCTAATTTTTCAAGAAGGTTCAAATGTTTATCAATATTCTTATTCCTTGTACAGTGGAAACACTGAGTTTGAACAGTTTATGGATCCTATTAGTACATTGTTTGACTTGTTTAATTAATTCCATAATTTAAGTCTACATACTGATCTACTAAAGAGTTTAAAGAGGTTCTATTATACAAAACCAACTTTTTATTACCTATTGTTACATTGTTTCTGTATTTGAAGTCTGCATAAGTCCTGAAAATTTGAAATCGAACCACGGATGCATTGCAAAACTATCTATAAAACAATCTCGCCTTCTTTCATACTCCCTACAAACGCACCATTTGGAATTTGCTTCACATGTGACATTTTTCAATTTTTGTGACTTCAGCGAATAATTCTATGTATGGTAGAGATATACCCAAAGAGCTTTGCGCGAGCCTGCAATTGTAGTCCAACGTTGTAAATTTTTCCCTATCCTCTTGTTGAAGGGCAGACTGGCTCGTACATGCACATGCATCCTACGCAGTTGCCATTAGTAATACAAAGTAGCGTATAGTTCTGTCAGTAGACATGATATGGTAACGCTAAAAACTACAACATCGCTGTTAGGGAGCAGACGCAGTCGAAGTGGAGGCACATAAATAGGACCGCCCATAAAATTGGGCATCCTGAAAGCTGTAAAAAGACGGCTAGTATATACTAATACAACAATGTTACACACTTTGCATAAGTAGTAGACCATCGCTACACATACTGTATAGACTAGTAAACAATTTCTCCACAAACCGTCTGTATATACTAGTACGCCATTGCTACACATGCTGTTTATAATAGGACGCCATTGCCATACATACTGTATATATTAGTACGACATTGCTACACATACTTGTGTATACTAGTACGCCATTGCCACACATACTGTTGGTGACCTGGAGACCCTCACGTTTGTGTGACCTGGGAGCAGCTTGGGCGTCGTGGTTTTTTTTTTGTTAATGGTTTGTCCTCTTTAACACATTTTTAACACACTTTTTAATCACTTGGAGCTTGTGTTGAAGTTTTTAACAATGAGTTGCATCTCCTTAGTGGCGCTTTAGACTCTTCATCCGGTTCACATGTGGATTAAATGTTGATGGCAGCGTTGTGGGCTATAGGATCACCTACAGCCGGAAGATACTGTTTAAATTGCGACCACAGACAGCAGGCAGCGTAATTCTGCCCATTCTCCACTCGCTACAGATCAATACCCTGGCAATGACAAACTAACTATCACACAAAGAGAAGGAAGAGAGGAGGTGTCCAACGCAGACTGACTAAATTCAGGCTAGATAACCGACACCGGCTTCCTCTCCTCCCAGCTATCCTTCTCTCTAATGTTCAATCCACCAGGAATAAAATGGACAAACTATAAGTTTACAGAAGTTGTAAACGTGAGTTTAGAGACACATGTTTCCTGGCCTTTACAGAGACCTGGCTGAAAGCATCTGACAGCAATGAGGATCTACACATCATCGGACCGGTCGCCTCACACAACGAATAAATCTTGTGGAGGCAGAGTATGTTTCCACATCAATAAGAGGTACTGTAATAACGTCACAGTTCGGGAAAAAATATGCACCCCCGACCTTGAGGTTTTATCCATTTCACTTTGGCCTTTTTACTTGCCAAGGGAGTTTCCCAAGATTTTTTCACACTTGTCGACATGCACCCGAGGGCCAGCATCCCGGCAGCCACCCATCTTATCGTGGAGGTAACCAATAGACTCAATGCTATCTCACCTAAACGCACCTAAACTTATTTTTGGGGACTTTAATCAGTGTCAGATACACACCACTCTAAAGATTTTCAAACAATATGAAACCTGTGCAACAACCCTTAAAAAACTCCACAAATGACTGTGTTATTGTCTCAGTGCCTGGTGCTTTCAGGTCCATGTCCACCCCTCCCTTTGAAGCATCTTACCACAGCAGTGTTCTGCTGATGCCCATCTATAAACTCATATGCAAGAAGCAAGTGCATACAGTAAAAACAGTAAGATGTTGGACAGAGGAAAGTATAGCCACCTTACAAGCATGTTTCAATTTGAGAGATTGGGATTTCTTTTAAAAATAGTTATTGTGGGTATTTAAATGAGCTGACATTATTGGTTTCCTCTTATATATATTTTTTTGTGGTGACTCCCAGTATATTCCCTTTAAGAAAATTACCGTATTTTCCAACAACAAACCGTGGGTCATTAAGGAACTAAAAAGTGTCAAACATAAAGAAATGCATTTTTTACACAAAAAGCATGCATTAAAAGAAAAACAGAAACAGAATGGTAAGGAGCGAGTTCAGGAAAGGTAAAAGAGTTTATAGGGATAAGGGAGAACACAAATATACAAGTGGAGATCTTTGGGCAGTTTGGAAAGTAATAAAAGCAATGACCTCCATCTCTCAGGGAAGTAGTGGGAGTGACAGGACTCCTATAACAATTTAGGGAATAAATATGGCTGACCTCCCTACCAATAGTTTCTATTCTCACTTGGAATATAATTTATTTTCCGGTAATAATTCGCTCCTTGAAGAGTCTTTAACTCCTGATTCAAACATTATCATCAAACAGGAACATGTTAGAGAGCTTTAAAAACAGGTCAAAATTAGGAAGGCCCCTGGTTTAGACCTTATTTGTGGGCGCACTCTCCAATATTGTGCTTACAAACTTAGCAGTGTCCTCCAACATATATTTCAAATGTCACTAAACTATAACCATATTCTTGGCATTTGGAAATCATCTACTGTGATTTCCATCCCAAAACATATAAATCTAAACAACCTAAGTGATTTTAGACCAGTTGCATTTACATCATTAATAATGAAAATCTTTGAAAAAATAGTTAAAGGCCTGTTCATGTCTTCTATAGAGGGACTTGATCCACTACAATTTGCCTATCAAGCAGGGAAAGGTGTGGATGATGCAAAGGTTTTTATACTCAACCACCTCGACAAACACTTAGAGAAGCCACAAGTTCATGCAAGGCTCTTATTCCCTGATTTTTCTTCAGAATTAAATACAAAGCAGCCGCATCTTTTAATAGAGGCTTGTGTCTAAATTTGAATTGTCTCACCAGCGTGTGCTATGGATTTTAGACTTATTAACTGCCAGAAAACAAAGAGTCTGTGTCAAAGGCTGTCTCTCTGACTCTGTAACCACCCCCACAGGTTCACCCCAAGGATGCGTCCTCACCCATACTTTTTATTATGTATATTAATGAATGCAGGCGTAAGCAGGAAGACACCTATCTGATTAAATTCTCTGATGACACTGCACTGTTGTCCCTCCTCTGTGGTTCACAATCAAGGCATGAAAGCGCCCTAACTGATTTTATCTTCTGATGTGACTGTAATTTTTTGGATTGAAATTTAACTAAAACCAAATAATTGATTATTGATTTTAGACATAAGAATGAAATTCTACGGAGTGCATCATACATAACAAAATAGTTGACATTGTTTCATCATATAAATGTAACGTTTTGCTGGCATCGTGGTGCGTGTTTGTTCTCTCGAAGTGCAGTCGGAATGGACACAGCGGGAAGGTAAGAAATGATGATTTATTTATATTACAAAACAGACTAGGAAAAGAAAACACTTGCACAAAGGCACTAGAGACAAAACCAACAGAACTAGCGTGGGAGCTAGAAATAACTGAAAGCGCTAGCATGTGAGCTAGGTAAACAAACACAGGTATAGCGTGGAAGCTAACGAAAATAAAGTCTTTACCACAAGCGGGGATAGCGACGTCACCTGTTGCATTGGACAGCAAATTAGACTGCGAGATCGAATGACAAAAAACGTCAGGCTTAAATAGAGACAGAAATTAGGAGACTGGTGCGCGTGAAAAGCAAGACGCAGGTGACACAAATGCGTAACTATGGAAACAGAAACAAACAGGAAGTGCCACCAGGAACTAAGGGAGTCAAATACCAACAAAACGGGATACAAAACAGAACCAAAACCCGAATATGACATGAACCAAGTCGCGGATCATGACAATAAATACTCAGGGACCTTTTTTGACGACCAGCTCAAGTTTGATGTGAACACAGATTTTATAGTGAAGCAAGCACAACAGATAATTTATTTTCCCAGGAAACACAATTATATCTCTGTCAGGCCTATTTTTTTATCAAACATTTATTGAGAGTCTTATGTGTTGTTCTTTAATTTGTTGGTTTCACTGTCTTTCAGTTAAAAACCAAAAGAGCCTGACAAGTATTGTTAAGTCTTGCTCTAAGAATACCAGTGTAAAACTAAGAGACTTAAACTTAAAATTCGAGGTTTTTATAAGCTGTGAGATATAATCATCAAAATTATATCAAAAGAAAGCTTGCAATATCTTGACTTGCATGTTATGAACCTATGTCATATATTAGTTCCACTAGTAAATCTAATTGCTGGAATAAAGGACCCTTTGCACAACATAAACATTTTTTGAGTTTCACCGGTCGGTATAAACATCCAGCAATATTAGTGTTGTCCCCAATACCAATATTTTGGTACCAGTATCAAAATGTATTACAATACTTTTTGGTACTTTGATACTTTTTTAAATAAAGGGGACCATGAAAAATTGCATTATTGGCTTTATTTTAACAAAAAATCTTACGGTACATCAAACATATTTGTTTCTTATTGCAAGTTTGTCCTTAAATAAAATAGTTAACATACAAGACGACCTGATTTTTAGTAGTAAGTAAGCAAACAAAAGCTTCTAATTAGTCTGTTGACGTATCCAGTAACATATTGTTACTATTATTTTGTCAACTTTATTAATGAAAAGTGGCAGAAAATGAATAATTAATCTACTGTTATAATCTGCTTACTTTCTCTTTCAACATGTCATATCTACACTTCAGTTAACATGTAATTAACAAGGCAGTGAACCCCAGGAAGGCGACGGGTCCAGACGGTGTTCCCGGGAAGGTGCTCAAAGCATGCGCTGACCAGCTCTCCTACATTATCACCGTCCTCTTCAACCTCTCCTTGGCAAGTTGGCACAGGCACTCATCCCACCCTGCCTTAAATCTGCCACAATTATCCCAGTACCCAAGAAAGCTGCCACAAACAACCTCAATGACTATCGCTCAGTAGCACTCACACCTGTCATCATGAAGTGCTTCGAGAGGCTGGTCCTCCACCACATCCAAGCCTGCCAACCCTCAACAGAGCAAAACACATTACCAAGGACAACACACACTCTGGCTTCCACTTGTTCGACTTGCTACCATCAGGCAGGCGCTACAGGTACATCAGAGCCAGAACAAACAGGCTCAGAGACAGCTTCTTTCCCAAAGCTGTCACCATGTTGAACTCTAACTTCAATAATTCACCCCTATACAATATCATGTCCTAATACCCTACTGTGCAATACCACCCTTCGAGAGCAATACGTCCGACACTGATTGTTATCTATTACTTCGGTATTCTTGTCTTGTTCTGTATATTGTACAGTATTTTGTATTTCTATAGTGTTTTGTATATTGTACAGGATTGCTTATGATTTTTATTGGATAGTAGTCTGTTTATTTAAATTGTTAGTTTTTCCTTTTTACCTCTTATGTCATTTATTTCACCCCATAAGTTAGAGTTCAACATGGTGACAGCTTTGGGAAAGAAGCTGTCTTGTGATATTTATTTCACCCCATATTTGTTCCCACTACCGCACCTTAAATTGGAGTCTTTAATCTCCTTATATGCAAATATAATGACAATAAAGTCCATTCTATTCCATTCTATTCTAATAATCACTCATTCTTATTTTGTTTGGAGGCTTTACATTATGGTACTTTTTAGAGGCGGTATAGTACCGAATATGATTCATTAGTATCGCAGAACTATCCCAATACCGGTATGCCGTACAACCCTACATCGTATACAACAAAACCTCATTAGAAGTCCAAATAACGGATATGATACAGACTTATATAATTGTTTGCATTCAGAGCAGCAATCTTTGTAAACCTACCCGGGAATGGTGAGAACGCTTCGATTTTGAAAGTAGGAAATCAAACCCGAGGGGCATTCGAGTTGAAACTTCCGATGAGGAACTCGGAAATACCGACTTCCCAGTACTAATGGAACGCACCATGTAAATATTAATACACTCCTCACTAAATTGTACACATCTTAAAAAGCTTGCAGCTTCCACATACTGCTCAGAGCCTGTTACCATACCTGTAGTAATGACAAACACCTTTATTATATTGTCTACAACTTTCGGTACTTTTCTTGCAGCCATTAAAACATCTATTGTCTGCAATGCTGGTCCTAAATCTTTCAAGCTGTCAGTGTTGAATGCTCGTTCAATTTTTAACAAATCTTTCATTCTAAACTTTTTTTTTTTTTTTATCACCAAGGATTAATGTTTTTTTACTGGGACTTTGCAAAGCAACAAATAATGTGTCCATGAAGGAAATATGTCCTCCTGAGTCCGTTTTGACTGTGGAACTTTGTCATCTGTTGAACAATTATTTTCCAAATTTGGCTGCCATAATCTTTTTCTATTGTATTTTAATTTTTGGCCCTTCGGGCGATGGTTCTTTTCTGGCATATTTTAGTGACTTTTTAACTTCTATTAACAAATTTCAGAAAAATTAAATTTTGGGTGATTGTAATGTGTTTGTAAATGACACAACAAACAGTTTTGCTAACAACTGTTTTATTCTCACAAACTTTTAATATTTCAACATGTTAATGGCCCTTATCGGGCCATTGACGATACACAATAAGGTAAATTGACTTTGTTTTTACCATTAGAGTTGGACATTGTTTGTATTGTTTTGGAGCATCTACCCATCAGCAAACTTGCCTGTCATTTTTTATTGTTCAACCAGTAAGTAATCAAATGTTATTGTGATCACGATATTGTCCTCTACAATTAAGTGAGGATGATCGTCGGCCATATTAACATTTAAAAAGCAGGCTCCGCTGCATATCAATTCAAGTACTTTCACAGTAAAGTGTACTAATGTGAGAGCGAGAAAGAGTGAGTGACTGACATTTGATCAGTTGGTCACCTGTAGCTCCCGAAAAGATTAGGAAAAATAAATGCATTATTACATTGGCGCCCTTCTCTCCCGTAGAGTGACCCACATTTTAACGCCGAGAAATGCCCGCACCTCACCGTTTAATAATAACATTTTATTTAGCAAAGACACAAGCGGTAGAAAAGTGATAGATAAATGGATGTCATATATATATATACTGTGAGCAACAGAGTGTTTTCCTTATATGTGTCTTTTGTCCATAATCTTATTTTTTCACTTGTTTGCACTTTATGATCGCACTCTGCAATGGCCTATTTGTATTTTTTAACTGATGAACTAAATTTAATTTTGAAATGAACACCCAGTTAACATTCTGTTTGTTTAAAATAGAAAGGGCAATGAAAACATGTTTTACATAACATAGTGAATAATTGTGATTAATAATCGTGATTTCAATATTGATAAAAAAAAAAAATTGTGGTCATTATTTTGGGCAACCTACCAATGCATTCGCTACTGCATTTGATAGTGTTGGCAAGTGTTGTGCAGCCTTGGAGCAAGTGTTAGCCTTGAACTCCCACTGATCTACCAAACTTAATGAGATTGCTCCTTTAAAGCATTGTAAAATTCCAGCTGAAAATCCACCTCCCTGGTAAAACAGCGATATTTGTTGCCTTTGTTGCAAATATCGGAGAACTGATCGCTTGTGAAAGTCAACATAACTTCTTGTCTGTGGTTTCAAATCTAAAATAACTGTAAAATCAATTCTATGATTAAGGTGACCAGGGCCTGCTATTTTGCAAATCTTATCAGCTCCAAAAAAATAAATCCAATGGTCATTTTTGACACCATAAACAAACAACATTACTGGCACACAACTACCGGTAATAAGGGATGCAGCAATTTTTTAAAAATGTTTTCTGTAATCAAAGTTGCCAATGTAAAGGCCAGTATTATACCATCCTCCATCTTTCCCCTTCCTACTCCACCCCAACAACAATAATTTTTAAAAACGGGAAATTAAATTTTGGGGGAAATTTATCATGGTCTCCAATGACATCATGATTGCCTCTGAGGCTCGTAAATGTACAAAACCCAAAACCAGTGTAGTTGGCACGTTGTGTAATTCGTAAATAAAAACAATACAATGATTTGCAAATTATTTTCAACATATTGAATGGACTGCAAAGACAAGATACTTAATGTTCGAATATAGAAACAACATTTAAAAAAAATATATATATTAACTTGGAATTTCATTGCAGCAACACATTGCAAAAAAAAGTTGGCACATTGGCATTTTTACCACTGTGTTACATGGTATTTCCTTTTAACAACACTGAGTAAATGTTTGGGAACTAAGGAGACCAATTTTTCAAGATTTTCAGGCGGAATTCTTTCCTATTCTTGCTTAAAGTACAGGTTAAACTGTTCAACAGTCCGGGGTCTCCACTGTGGTATTTTAGGCTTCATAATGCGCCACCCATTTTCAATTGGGAAACAGGTCTGGACTACAGGAAGGCCAGTCTAGTACCCGCCCTCTTTTACTATGAAGCCACGCTGTTGTAACACGTGGCTTGGCATTGTCTTGCTTGAATCGCAAAATACAGGTACGTTGCTCCAAAGCCTGTATGTACCTTTCAGCATTAATGGTGCCTTCATAGATGTGTAAGTTACCCATGCCCTGGGCACTAGTACAACCCCATACCATCACAGATCCTGGCTTTTGAACTTTGCGCCTAGAACAATCCGGATGGTTCTTTTCCGCTTTGAAAATTGGACTCGTCAGACCACAGAAGACTTTTCCACTTTGCATTTTTCCATCGTAGATGAGCCTGGCTGAGTTTCTGGGTGTTGTTGATAAATGACTTTGGCTTTGCCTAGTAGTTTTAACTTGCACTTACAGATGGAGCAACAAACTGACAGTGGTTTCCTGAAGTGTTACATGTTCTTGAGCCCATGTGGTGATATCCTTTACACACTTATGTCGCTTTTTGATGCAGTACTGCCAGAGGGATCGAAGGTCACGGGCCTTGCTGCTTACGTGCAGAGATTTCTCCGGATTTTTTTAACCTTTTAATGATATCACTGACCATCGATGGTGAAATCCCTGAATTCCTTGCAATAGCTGGTTGACACATGTTGCTCTTAAAAAATTTGCTCACGCATTTGTTCTCAAAGTGGTGACCCTCGCCCCTTCCTTGTTTGTGAATGACTGAGAATTTCATGGAAGCTGCTTTTATACCCGATCATGATGGGACCCACCTGTTCCCAATTAGCCTGTTCACCAATGGGATGTTCAAAATAAGTGTTTGATGAGCATTCTTCAACTTTCTCAGTCTTTTTTGCCACTTGTTCCAGCTTTTTTGAAACATGTTGCACAGGGGTCTCAAACTCAATTTACCTCGGGGCCACTGGATGCAGAAACTGGGTGAAAAGATTTCTTAAAAAATCTAACATGCACTTTTTAATTAACTCACCTTCTAAGAATGTTTTTTCCGCCCTAGCAACATACTTGCCAATCCTCACGATTTTTCCGGGAGACTCCTGAATTTCAGTGCACCTCCCGACAAATTACCGGTGCAACCATTCTCCACAATGTTTCCAAATTTTCACCCGGCCGACATTATTAGGGGCTGCCGTGACTGCACTGCCTTTAACGTCCTCTACAACAGTAGTTCTCAACCTTTTTTCAGGGATGTACCACCTGTGAACATTTTTTTAATTCAAGTACCCCCTAATCAGAGCAAAGCATTTTTGGTTGAAAAAAAAGATATAAAAATAACTAAAAAACTTGTTGAAAAATAAACAAGTGATTCAATTATAAATAAAGATTTCTACACATGGAAGTAATCATCAACTTGAAGTGCACTCTTTGGGGATTGTAATACAGATCCATCTGGATTCATGAACTTAATTCTAAATATTTCTTCACAAAAAAATAAATCTTTAACATCAATATTTATGGAACATATGCACAAAAAGTCTAGCTGTCAACATTGAATGTTGGATTGTTGTATTATTTTTCCACAGTTTATGAACTTACTTTCATACTTCATAGAAGTATTATTCAATAAACATATGTATAAATGATTTATGAATTGCTGATGTTTTTTTAGAATGTTTTTAATAAATCTCACTTGTCCCTTGGCATACCTTCAAGTACCTCCAGGGGTCCGTGCACCCCCAAAGGAAGACTACTGCTCCATATACGTCATCGCGCACGCTTTTATATCACACAACCAATATGCTGGCTCTGTATCATGTTGTGTGAGACTTGTGCAGATCAACGTAAGTGGCTGCAAGACATACTTGTTCAACACCCATACAAGTCACACTGAGGGTGCCGTATAAACAACTTTAACACTGTTACAAATATGCGCCACACTGTGAAGCCACACCAAACAAGAATGACAAACCCTTTTTGGGAGAATTTTCGCACCCTAACACAATTTAAACACAAGAGAACAAATACCCAGAACACCTTGCAGGGCTACAATATACAACACCTCAACTGACGCAAGTAGGGAGGGTGGGGCCTTGGGGGGTTGGTGGTAGCAGGGGTGTGTATATTGTAGCCCGGAAGAGTAAGGTGTGCATGGGATTCTGGGTAATTGTTCTGGTGTGTTTATGTTGTATTACAGTGCGGATGTTCTCCCGAAATGTGTTTGTCATTCTTGTTGGGTGTGGGTTCACAGTCTGGCACATATTTGTAACAGTATCAAAAGTTTTTTTACGGCCACCCTTAGTGTGACGTGTGTAGCTGTTGATCAAATATATCTTGCAATAACACAAGTGCGTCTCACATGGCCCGATGCAACATACAACTGGGCTTGCACGCAGTCAGTTCAGGATGTAGGGGGCGCTAAAGGCAGTGCCATTATGGCACTACCTGAATATTGTTGATCTGGTAAAAATTGACATGGGCTTCGAGAGAATTGGTTACCTGAAATTCAGGGGTCTCCCGGGAAAATTGGGGACGTTGGCAAGCATGACCTATCAAGCCCCAAATTGGGGACGTTGGCAAGCATGACCTATCAAGCGGCGTTCATATTAAACTCGCGGGCCGCACCAACATTAAATTGTCATATCAAAGCGCGGGCCACATAATAACGTCTCGCGGGCCGCAATTGGCCCACAGGCCGCATGTTTGAGACCCCTGATGTTGCAGGCATCAAATTCCAAATGAGCTAATATTTGCAAAAAATAAAGTTTTCCGGTTTGTACGTTAAACATCTTGTCTTTGCACTCTATTCAATTGAATATAAGTTGAAAAGGATTTGCAAATCATTGGATTCTGTTTTTATTTACTAATTACAAAATGTGCCAACTTCACTGGTTATGGGTTTAGTACGTTATCGGTTAAGCTCAATTTCAGCGCAGCCTTTGATCATCAAATCTTTGTAGATTGGCTGATGCACTGGGTGGTGGTATCAGGGACAGCGGGCCAATAGTTTAAATCTTATTTAGCAGATAAATCATTCTCTGTGGCTGTTGGCCCTCATAAGTCAAAGTCCTAAACATACTTCCACTCAGGGATGTCATTAGAATTGTTTAAGGTATCCAATACCACGTTTACGTAGATTCCCTTCAGTTATTTTTCCAATTTAACTGATAAGACACTTAAAATGAATATGTTCAATGATTGTCTGACTGAAGTTAAAGACTGGATGGCTAAAAATGCTCTTCAGTTGAATGCTGCCAAAACTGAGGTTTTATTTATTTCCACTGACACTGTCCCTTTAAAAGAAGCAAGCTGCTTTCGGCGCGTCACGTATCTTGTGTTCCGTCTGATGGTGTCTTGATTTGTTTATAGTTCTACTGTGGGGGCTGATGACTTGTAATTCTTCTCCAAAACACTAAGGAGCAGTGTATCCTGAAATAGCAACCACAGCTGTTGTTGACTAGATATTTACCTTCTTGTGAAGGTAAAGTATAGACAACAGCAACATTGACATCTTTGTTGGCACTGGAACTAATCATTCAGAAACATCAGTTCACTTTAAGATTTTACTGATAAAACAGAGGAAAATAAGTTCGTGAAGATGGTGTAACGCCTGAAAATGTCGCGGCAGAGGACGGATGAATTTGCAACGCTATGGAACAAGAGAGAGAGAGCTATTTAATTCAAAATGAAGAAACTGTTAAATAACTGTTGTAGCGATTTGCTGGTGTTCAATGATATGTTCATGCGTTATTGATGTTCAAAGTTCCCATGTTTTCCCATGCCTGAAAGATGATTGACAGAGAACGAGGAAGTGTTGTGTGTGAGAGAAAAACATGTGTGCACACGACAAAAAATGTATGTCGGAATGGAACCTATTAGCACAAGATTGGCAATAAAAGTTAAAAAGACCATACTTTGTGGGACTTCTTCTGGACTAAACAATGCAACAAGCCAAAAAACGTCAAATTCAATAATTATTATTAGTGCGCGCCAAGATATTCAGTACACAATACAGTTTGCACGCAAATGTTCAGTCATTGTTACTATATCTGAAACAATAATTTGTACATTTCAAGAACAAATCTGCTCTACTGTTTTCAAGGGTTCCTCCTCGGCAAAGGTTTTTGTGTGTGCTACCGCATTACCATGGAAACACAGGTTTAGATGAATGTTATCATGCTCCTACTTGTTTGCAATGTTGTACTAGCAGCACACATCTATAATCTGTACCGTTTCTGCATTACAGAATCGCCATCTATAAACAACAATTTTTTGCGCTCTTGGACACTGCAGGGAGGCATTGGGTCTATCACAACATTGCAGCCTATTTATGCGTCTGTGTAGTATTAGTGAACTAGTATATGGTGTACAAGAATATATACGCATATTTTATTATGCTAGTACACCATTGCACACATACTGTATATATTAGTACACTATTGCTACATTGCAATGAGGCAACGACTTGTGTGCCTGAATGCAGATGGGATAGGTTCCAGCCACCCCCACGACCCTGAGAGGGGGACAAGCGCTAGAATATGGATGGATGGACTATTGCTACACATACTTTATATCTAGTACACCAATACTACACATACTGTCTACACTACTACACTACATTGCTACACATTCAGTATACGCTAGTATGGCATCATCACAGTTTGGTAAGTACTTTGGCTTAAGGTCAGGAGTTTCGTTCATTTTGGGTACAGTAGGGCAGAGGTTGACAGTAAGTTTTATATTTGATAATTTTTCTACATGATATGGCAGTGTCATATCATGAACTTTGTGTATTTCTAAAGGGGAACTACCCTTTTTTGAAATGTTGTTTTCATTCACAATTCCTATGTGAGACAGGAACAAAATATAGTTTTCTTTTGTATGTATCTTAAAATCTTAAACACTAACAAGAGGTGGCTAACAATGTAGCTAATGGGAGTCATCTGTTTCACCTACATTTAAAAAACACTTAAAATACTCCATTTACATGCAGTGACCTAAATATTAACCCAGTATTAGCGACATTGTTATAACAGCTACAGTCAAACACTTTTTTTTTTAGCAATGCAGAGCCTTAATCATGAGGTAACGTCAGCTATTGACATACTGAGCTGTTGCTGCATCGCCTTTGAGTTGGTAAAAGTTTGTGCTAGCTTATAAATCATTCCTCATACATGTATAGTACAAGGTTGTGGCCACAATATGAGAAGTGGTTCAACTTTGAAATTCACATCAGAACTAAAGACATCGCTCGGAATATACAACGAGATGCTCGTTTGCAACCAGCATTGTGTACCTGAGAAGTGAGGATTATGATTAATTCATCATTTAAATGGGGAATACAAGTGTTGTGCTGAAATATATAAACATCCCATCAGTCAGCATCCCATTTACATGAACAATAACAAGATCTGATAGCTCAGGCACAGCTCATTTTATTACCTACTCTGTGATGTGTTTTACGTTGCACGATTGCACCAAGAAAAATTCCTAGTTTGTGAACCTGTTCTCAGACAATGGCAATAAAAAATATTTTGATTCTGATTTAGAGGGAACATAATTTTTACAATAAGTGATTGCTTTATTTTTGGTCATATATTAAGTATGTGTTGTTTAGTAGCACTTACCAAAGCTGCTACGTGATGCTCAGTGTTTCACTTGAGTGTGGGATCTGAGTCGAGGATGTTGTATTGGCATGTGCAGCCCTTTGAGACATTTGTGATTAAGGGCTGTATAAGTAAACTATGATTAATTGATCTGCTTAGCACCCAGCTTCTAAAACTTGGAGCTCATGCACTGTATATTCAGGCTCAAAAATACCAGGTTCTGACACGCATAGTATGCCTTTCATGAAGTCAGCCATGATTCGTGTCTTTGTTGTTGAAGGAAATAGCGAACATTGCCATGCATTTTGTGAAATCAATGCACCCAAAATAAAAGTTACAGCAATGCTTTAAACAACCAAAATATGGCAAATATTGCATGGTATTATGATGGTGCCCGTTATTACATTTCATACATAATTACAGTATGTTTATAAAACGCTGTTCGAGGTTTCTGCATGTTTTTATAGGTTCTTTTTGTTAGCTGCCTCTTGCTAGCATTTACAGTAAAGATGAGTGCTGGGCAAAATTTTAATAAAAAAGGGCAGTTCCCCATTATTTGATCTTTGTCATACCCCTACATTTCGTGAATGATCTTTGAGATTTTCATGAGATCTTTTGAATGTGTCACAACTTTATGAAGTGCATGTATAAAAAGTTTATGGGTGTCAGTACTCTCTTGCTTTTCCTTGAAAATGTCAGAAAATATTTTTAGGTTGTAAAAATTGTGTATTTCAAATGAAGAAAGGCAGCAATGGGAAGATTTGATATCACGTCTTGTGATTCCATATTGCTAAATTGAAAATATTTCGATGTCTATTCTTTTATGTAGTATTTGTGTGTGAAGTACTTACCCTTTTGCCATTTAGGTTGGAGGCTGAAACCACCAAATGAGTGAATGAAGACAAGTCACTGATACTCAGTGTGAGCACCTGGGAATGGATTACAACAATAACGCACCAGCAACCCTCAAAAGTGACATTAACAATAAGATAAGTATACCTTATATGGTGGCAAAAGCTCAGTCCCCTTTGACAAATCCACTGCATGCACACTGTGAAGAAAAATATTTTTACTGTGCTACAGGACAGTGACAATATTAAAGTGCTGAATATTAAAGATGGCCACTGTCACCACATTCTTACCATGAAGAAGCATTCCTGTGCGTGCAACCATACACCCAACTACTCTTGTCCTGTTGTACAGCAAATTATTCATATTAGAGGTTATAATCTTTGGGCACCTCAAAATTCGATTACGATTCAGGGGCTACGATTCCATTATAAATCGTGTATGTATACATCTATAATTATTATATTGTATACCGGTATTATGTTATTATATATTGTTAATATATTGTATTATTATATTTAATATATATTTTTAAATTATTATTAATAATAATATGTCTACAAGGCTCCTCCTTTGGCTACTGACATATGCAGTACTGGATCATTTCCCATTTGTTGATGTCGTATAATACAGTGGGTAGGGAAAGTGTTCAGACATAAATTTTCCATTCTTTATTTCACTGCAGCCATTAGCTAAAATAAAAAAAGGTTCATTTTATTTCACATGAATGTACACTTAGAACCTTATCTTGAGAGGAAAAACATTTTTTTTTTTGCAAATTTATTAAAAAAGAAAAACTGGCATATCACATGGTCGTAAGTATTCAGACCCTTTGCAGTGACACTCATGTTCAACTCTTATGCTGTCCTTGAGATAGTTCTGCTCTTTCATTGGAGTCCAGCTGTGTTTAATTAAACTGATTGGACTTGAAGACGAAAGGCACACACCGTTCTAAGACATTACAGCTCACAGTGCATATCAGAGCAAATGAGAATCATAATGTAGAAGGAACTGCCCAAGGAGCTCAGAGACCGAATTGTGGCAAGGCACAGATCTGGCCAAGGTTACTAAACAATTTCTGCAGCACTCAAGGTACCTAAGAGCACAGTAGCCTCCATAATCCTTAAAGGGGAACATTATCACCAGACCTATGTAAGCGTCAATATATACCTTGATGGTGCAGAAAAAAGACCATATATTTTTTTAACCGATTTCCGAACTCTAAATGGGTGAATTTTGGCGAATTAATACCGCCGCCATTTTCATTTTCAACACATTACAAACACCGGGTCTCAGCTCTATTTTCCGTTTATTCGACTATTTTTTGGAACTTTGGAGACATCATGCCATGCCGGTGTGTTGTCGGAGGGTGTAACAACACTAACAGGGAGGGATTCAAGTTGCACCACTGGCCCGAAGATGCGAAAGTGTCTGCCGCCAGACCCCCATTGAATGTACAAAGTGTCTTCACATTTGACCAGCGATGACAGACATGGCACAGAGATGTATGGATAACCTGCAGATGCATTTGCAACTATATTACGTTTCCTTCCACCCACATTTAATGCGAAAAAAACACTTAACAATTGAAGGATTTAAGTTGCTCCAGTGTCACGAGATGCGAAAGTCCTGAACGTTTGGTCCGCACATTTTACCGGCGATGCTAACGCAGCTATTCGGCCATCCTATGGCTATGAATAGCGTCAATAGCTATTCACTCAATAGCTTCAGTTTCTTCTTCAATACTTTCATACTCCAACCATCCGTTTCAATACATGCGTAATCTGTTGAATCGCTTAAGCCGCTGAAATCCGAGTCTGAATCCGAGCTAATGTCGCTATATCTTGCTGTGGTATTCGCCGTTGTTTGTTTACATTGGCAGCACTGTATGA